>NC_133177.1:61080000-61180000 GCF_049306965.1 Danio rerio
TGAAAATTTCCTTGCTCTGTTAAACATCATTTGGGGGAAAAAAAAAAAAAAAAAAAATATATATATATATATATATATATATATATATATATATATATTTATTTATTTATTTATTTATTTATTATGTAAATGTGATACACTCATATGCATAGAAACAAAACTATTTCTAAAATAGTTAAAAACATTTATAACATAAATATTACATCAAAACAAACTTTAATGCTGGATGTGATTAATCATCATAATTTTTGCCCAGCACTAAAAATATTATGTTTGAAATGTGTTGGAAATATCTGCTTTCCAGTAAACATCACATGGGAAATGTTTAAAAAAAGAATTGGCAAATAGTTTTAAAAACTGTGTGAGTTTGTGTGTGTAGATAAATTAGCCATATTCAAATGTCACATTTGATAAATATTTGTATTTTTATTTCAGATTTAAAATTGTAGTTATTTTAGTTAGCTATCAAGTTGTTATTGTGTATGGAATTATTTGTTGTTGTTGTGAATACAGAGAATATTTAGACTCTGTTTGAAGAGTGATTATCAGCTCATAAAATATTTCTCTCTCTCTCTCTCTCTCTCTCTCTCTCTCTCTCTCTCTCTCTCTCAGGCTCGAGGAGAAACAGACTCTCAGTCTCTGTGGTTTGGTAAAGGAGGGTAAGATAAAGTTTAGCTCATCTCTAATATCAGCACAATTATCACAAATACATCAGCCAACATGTTCATCTGGTTCACTAACACTCACATTTCCAAGCGTGTGCAAGTTCTTTTAGTGCAAATTAATTCAACCCCGGTGTTACAGAGAAACATACAGGAGGTCATTTTTACCAGCAGTGATCAGATTAACCAAAGTCTACTAGATGAGTTGTGCTGAATTGCAATAGTGATTAGATATGTACAAGTGTTTACTCGTGATTTTTGGAACTAAGGTGTGCAGTATGAATGCAATTGTATTATTGTGTTTATATGTATCTTATTTTATCTGTTTTTAGTATGGAAAGCTATGCTGTAACGTGTGGATTTCCCTTTAATAAAGTCAAACAAGCAAACAACAAACATTTATCACATCACAGTAGTTCATATCAATAATTTAGCTGAGTTTTCACTCATAATAATGGGTTTGATTATTAGTGAATGTATGAAGTATATAATTTTTTGCAAATATCTAAACATTTTTGTTGATTTGAGACACATTTACTGAAGAAGAAAATTAATGTAAGATATTGTTTGTCTTCTTAAACGAATGCACTGTATTGCTATAATTCTATTAGTATTAGTATTAGATTAAATACTAATATTACTGCATAAGGCGACGCAGTGGCACAGTAGGTAGTGCTGTCGCCTCACAGCAAGAAGGTCACTGGTTCGATCCTCGGCTCAGTTGGCATTTCTGTGTGGAGTTTGCATGTTCTCCCTGCCTTCGCGTGGGTTTCCTCCGGGTGCTCCGGTTTCCCCCACAGTCCAAACACATGCGGTACAGGTCAATTGGGTTGGCTAAATTGTCCGTATTGTATGGGTGTGTGTGTCAACGTGTGTGTGGATGTTTCCAAGAGATGGGTTGCAGCTGGAAGGGCATCCGCTGCGTAAAAATGTGCTGGATAAGTTGCCGGTTCATTCCGCTGTGGGACCCCGGATTAATAAAGGGACTAAGCCGACAAGAAAATGAATGAATGAATATTACTGCATGAAATATATACTTTGAATGCAATTTATTTGTGCAAATATCCTAACATTCCTTTATTTGAGATGCATTTGCTGGAGAAGAAAACTGATTTTAGTGTTTGTTTTCTGAAATAAAGGTTTAAAAATCAATTAAGTTGACAAATCTGCAAACTAGTTCAGGAAATAATCTTGTTTTTATAATCTGACAGATATTTGTTCTCGTTTTAAGCATTTTTGATGCACTTATTTGATTTAATATCTTAACTTTCAAGTCAATTCAGTTAGGATACATTTATTTTAACATTACACTGCAAAAAAATGCTTTTCTTATTTAGGAGTTTAGTCTTGTTTCTAAAAAAAAGTAAAGAAAGAAACATTTTCTAGGCAGTTAAAAAAAAAAAAAAAAAAAAAAATATATATATATATATATATATATATATATATATATATATATATATATATATATATATATATATATATATATATATATATATATATATACATACACACACAGTTGAAGTCAGAATTATTAGCCCCCCTGAATTATTCACCCTCCTGTTAAATTTTTTTCCCCAATTTCTTTTTAACGGAGTGAAGATTTCTTCCATGCATTTCTAAACATAATAGTTTTAATAACTCATCTCTAATAACTGATTTATTTTATCTTTGCCATGATGACAGTGAATAATATTAGACTAGATATTCTTCAAGACACTTCTATACAGCTTACAGTGACATTTAAAGGCTTCACTAGGGTAATTAGGTTAACTAGGCAGGTTAGGGTAATTAGGCAAGTCATTATATAATGATGGTTTGTTCTGGAGACTATCTGAAAAAAATGAGCTTAAAGGGGCTTATAATATTGTCCCTAAAATGCTTTTAAAAAAATTAATAACTGCTTTCATTCTAGCCGAAGTAAAACAAATAAGACTTTCTCCAGAAGAAAAAATATTATCAGACATACTGTGAAAATTTCCTTGCTCTGTTAAACATCATTTGGGAAATATTTAAAAAAAGAAAGAAAAATTCAAAGGGGGTGAATAATTCTGACTCCAACTGAATATTCAGAAATAATAAGTCAAAATTAAATAAAATAAAGTGACTTTTTTCCTTTAAATGAGCAAAATAAGCTACCAATGGGGTAAGCAAAATATATTTCCAAGTGAAAGCAAGATTATTCCGCTCACCCCACTGTCAGAGTATTTTGCTTGTTTTAGGAAAAAACTGTGCTTTACTAAATGCTTTTAGATTTAAGAATTTATAGATATTTGGACTAGAAACAAGACAAAACCTCTAAGTAAGAAATGCATTTTTTGCAGTGTACATAAATCACAAGACAAAAATACAAAGGAAGAATTGCACTTTTTAAAAAATTTATAAATGTAAAAAAGCAACAATAGCTGTATAATATTATTATTCTGAAATAAAATATACAGTGATTGTGTTAGTAGTAATTCAGTTGTAGAGATGATGATTATAATGCTGATGAGGAACAAACACTGCTGATAAAGTCTTTCTGCACATTACTTTACATGCGACATTATGTTGATGTTTTTATTGAAGCATGGGCGGAGCCCTGTACAGCATCGACAGCATGCCGGATCTGAGGAAGAGGAAAACCATTCCACTGGTCCGAGATCTGGTGAGAACACACCAAAAACACTCAAACTTTGACTTTGACAAACTTTATTGTCATTTAAAATGTACACTACCTGACAAAAGTCATGTCGCCTATCCAAGTTTTAGGAACAGTTAATAATAACTGGACTTCTAGTTGATTTGGTATCAGAAGTGACTTATATGAAAGGTAAAGGCCTCTAGATTACACTCATTTGAGCACAATATAATATGATCATGTCTTGATTATTAATGATTTGATTAGGACAGTAAGATCTGACTCTGCTTAGACTAAAGTCTCATCGCTGAACAGAAATAATGTCCAGTATAGAATATAAAGTCCTGCTGCAGTGGAGACAGAATGAATATTGTGTCTGACTCCATCATGAGCTTGGAGGACTGCATCCATACATCTCTGACATGACTCACATCACTGATTAATAAAGTCATCTGGAATGAAGAAGAAAGCATTCAGCAGGACTCCCAGAGCTCATCAAGACTCTTTGTGTTCATCTTCAACACCTCCTCCTTCCTCTTACCCCAGACATGCTCAATAATGCTCATGTCTGGTGACTGGGCTGGCCAATCCTGGAGCAGCTTGACCTTATTTGCTTTCAGGAGCTTTGATGTGGAGGCTGAAGTATGAGAAGGAGCACTATCCTGCTGGAGAATTGTCCCTCTCCTGTGGTTTGTAATGTAATGGGCAGCACAAATGTCTTGATACCTCAGGCTGTTGATGTTGATCATCCACTCTGCAGATCTCTCCATACTTAATGAACCCCAAACCATGATTTCTTCTTCACCAAACTTGACTGATTTCTGTGAGAATCATGGCTCCATGAGGGTTCCAGTAGGTCTTCTGCAGTATTGGTGATGATTGGGATGCAGATCAAGAGATGATTCAGCAGAGGAATCCACCTTCTGACACTTTTCCACATCATCAACTAGAAGTCAAGTTATTATTCGCTGCTCTTACAACTGGAATCCACGAGAAGACTTTTGTCTGGTAGTGTACTTAAACTCAAAGTCAGCTTTATTGTAATTTCTGCCTCATGTACAGACATACAGAGAATTAAAATGGCATTTCAGTGCTCCACATTAGAGCTCTACATTAGTGTTTTTCGTTGTTGTTGTTGCTGTTGTTGTTGTTGCCGTTGCCGTTGTTGTTGTTAAGATCATGTATATGTGACTAACAGAGTTTTTATCCTGTTTTCTTCACTTCTGCTCTCTGGATTCAGGCTATGGTAAGGCTTTGTTTCTTAATTTAGTGTATTTTGTTTTAATATATATTTATTTATTGAGTTTTTGCATTTACAATTTAAAGCAGTACATTATACCTCCTCTACCACATCCACAATATTGCAGCACATTCATTTGGAGGATAAATTATTGATTTAGGGGTGAGGCAGTGGCGCAGTAGGTAGTGCTGTTGCCTACCTACTGTTGCAAGAAGGTCGCTGGGTCGCTGGTTCGATCCTCGGCTCAGCTCAGTTTCTGTGTGGAGTTTGCATGTTCTCCCTGCGTTCGCGTGGGTTTCCTCCGGGTGCTCCGGTTTCCCCCACAGTCCAAAGACATGCGGTACAGGTGAACTGGGTAGGCCAAATTGTCCGTAGTGAGTGTGTGGGTGTTTCCCAGAGATGGGTTGTGGCTGGAAGGGCATCCGCTGCGTAAAAACTCGCTGGATAAGTTGGCGGTTCATTCCGCTTAGGCGACCCCGGATTAATAAAAGGGACTAAGCAGACAACAAAATGAATGAATCATTGATTGATCCTCATTTAATTGTGTTAAGTCTTATGAAATTCTTATTTTATAATATGCTGCTGTAAAACTGATCATTTCTGCAGGAAAAAAGGAATTCAAGCTGTAAATGATGAAGAAATCAGGGCTGCAATCTCGATAATTTCTTTGCATATTTAACGATAACCATATACAGTTGGAGTCAGATTTATTAGCCCCCTGTTTATTTTTTTCTCCAATTTCTGTTTAACGGAGAGCAGATTTATTCAACACATTTCTAAACATAATAGTGGTAATAACTCATCTCTAATAACTGATTTATTTTATCTTTGTCATCATGACAGTAAATAATATTAGATTAGATATTCTTCAAGACTCTTATATACAGCTTAAATCGACATTTAAATGCTTAACTAGGTTAATTAGGTTAACTAGGCAGGTTAGGGTAATTAGTAGGCCCACACGGAATCTGCGCGCACAGAATTCCGCAGATTTTCCGCAGAATTCCGCAGATTTCTGCAGATTTTTAGCCCATCATTAATTCTGTTTATTTACTTGAGTAAATGTGTAAATCTGAATTGATTCAGTTTTTATTCAGTAATTTAATACTTTTTATTTCATATATTAAGGTTTTAGTTATGATACTCCGCTGGATACTATCAAAATAATTCCGCAGAAATCCGCAGATTTTTACTAAAATTCTCAGCAGAAATAGCAAAAAACGTCCGCAGATTCCATCTGGCCCTGGTAGTTAGGCAAGTTATTGTATAATGATGATTTGTTCTGTAGACTATCGAGAAAAAAATAGCTTAGTAGGGCTAATAATATTGTCCTTAAAATGGATTTCAAAAAATTGAAAGCTGCCTTTATTCTAGCCGAAATAAAATAAATCAGACTTTCTCCAGAAGAAAAAATATTATCAGACATACTGTGAACATTTCCTTGCTCTGTCAAACATCATTTGGGAAATATTTAAAAAAGAAAAACAAAATTAAAGGGGGGCGAATAATTCTGACTTTAACTGTATATTTCAATAGAAGTTATACCAACTGAGTACCCCAACTGTGACTATTAGACGCTTCATTAAATAACATTTTAAATTAATGCTTATGAACAAAGACAGATCACACCTTACTCAGACTGTTTTCAGATTCTGATTTTCTATGATACACAATATAAAATATGATATTCTGAAAAACTGTCGTTGGCAGATGTAAAGTGGAGGTAAGTCTATTTTAGAGGCCTAACATCTTTACTCCAGAAACAAAGGGTAACAATCTAACTATGATCATGCCATGCTGAACAGGTAACCGTACATTTCGGTTGAGAGTCTCCAGAAAATTCTGGTTATCGACATAAATTTTATCGCAATTGGATATGATATGGTTTATCGGCCCAGCCCTAGAGTGAATAATGACAAAATTCTTATTTATAAGTGAACTATGCCTTTATGAAGTAGGAGAGTTCAGCAGAGATTGTTCTTAGTGGTGTTTTGAGGTGTAATCAGGGCCGGCGCATCCAAAGAGGCGACCTAGGCGGCCGCCTAGGGCAGCAGAATACAGAGGGCGGCGACCCCGACACAACCCTCACCTCTCCTGCCCTCAGTTATATCTGCGTCTAGGGCGGCGTCCGCGACACTACCCCCCCACCACGCTTTCACTTTAGGATTGATGGTCTTTGCCTAGAGCGACAGTTCAGCTTGCTCCGGCCCTGGGTGTAATGTGTGCGTGTGTGTGTGTGTGTGTTCTTTTTCTCCTGTGTGTGTTTCAGTCTCTGGTCCAGAACTCTCGAAAGGCCGGCATCACATCTGCTATGGCCTCCAGTACACTCAACAACGAGGAGCTGGTCAGTGACACCACTCTGTTTATCAACCTTTAACATTTCACACATTTAAACAGGTCAATAAAAGCAACCTGAAACTAAAAATATGTATAAAAGATACAATACCTGTCTGAAATGAATGAATAAATACATAAATAAATATCTAAATATTTCAATATTATGTACACTGTAAACAATACCCATGAATCAGCAGTTTTATCTTTTATGTTTCTTTCTTCCAACAACTTTAAACCTTGAAACTGTGTCTGTGTGTGCACATGTGTCTCTGTGTGTTTGTGTGTGTGTGTGTGTTTGTGGCGCTGTAGAAGAGTCATGTGTACAAGAAGACGCTGCAGGCCCTGATTTACCCGATCTCCTGCACCACACCACACAACTTCGAGGTCTGGACTGCCACAACGCCCACCTACTGCTACGAGTGTGAGGGTCTGCTGTGGGGCATCGCGCGCCAGGGCATGCGCTGCTCTGAGTGTGGTGTCAAGTGCCACGATAAATGCCAAGACCTGCTGAACGCAGACTGCCTGCAGAGTGAGTCTGTCCTTCAGCAGCCAACCATGCAGATGATTCATTCAAATGGCTGACTCATTTAGAAACAGCAACTGACTCTCTTCGCGAATTAATCATTCATTCAAATGATTTGTTCAAAACAACTGACTTGTCCAGAAACAGCAACTGACTCTCTTTATGAATGAATCATTCACTCAAATGACTCGTTCAAAGCAGCTGACTCATTCAGAAACAGCAACTAGCTCTCTTTATGAATGAATCATTCACTCAAACGGCTGACTCATTCAGAAACAGCAACTGACTCTCTTTTTGAATGAATCATTCACTCAAACAGCTGACTCATTCAGAAATAGCTACTGACTTTCTTTATGAATGAATCATTCACTCAAATGACTCGTTTGAAATAGCTGACTCATACAGAAACAGCATCTGATTCTCTTTATGAATGAATCATTCACTCAAATGACTCGTTCAAAATATTTCACTCATTCAGAAACAGCATTTGAGTCTTTCTATGAATGAATCATTCACTCAAACGACTCTTTCGAAACGGCTGACGCATTCAGAAACAGCAACTGACCCTCTTTATGAATGAATCATTCACTCAAATGACTCGTTCAAAGCAGCTGACTCATTCTGAAATATCAACTGGTTCTCTTTATGAATGAATCATTCACTCAAACGGCTGACGCATTCTGAAACAGCAAATGATTCTCTTTATGAATGAATCATTTAATCAAATGACTCGTTCAAAGCAGCTGACTCATTCAGAAACACCTATTGACTCTCTTTATGAATGAATCATTCACTCAAACAGCTGACTCATTCAGAAATAGCAACTGGTTCTCTTTTTTAATGAATCATTCACACAAACGGCTGACGCATTCTGAAACAGCAACTGATTCTCTTTATGAATGAATCATTCACTCAGATGACTCGTTGAAAGCAGCTGACTCATTCAGAAATAGCTACTGACTTTCTTTTTGAATGAATCATTCACTCAAACAGCTGACTCATTCAGAAATAGCTACTGACTCTCTTTTTGAATGAATCATTCACTCAAACAGCTGACTCATTCAGAAATAGCATCTGACTCTCTTTATGAATGAATCATTCACTCAAATGACTCGTTCAAAATGGCTGACTCATTCAGGAACTGCAACTGATTCTCTTTATGAATGAATCATTCACTCAAATGACTCGTTTAAAGCAGCTGACTCATTCAGAAGCAGCAACTGACTCTCTAACTGACTAGTTCAAAAAATGTCTGCTTTGTTTAAAGTCATTTAGCAAGACGCTGTCTTAATGAATACATCATTGAAATATTGACTCAGTTGATTTGTTCGCACAGTGTTTGTGGATGTATTTCAGTGCGTCTGTGCTGTTTTTATGCTCAGGAGCGGCTGAGAAGAGCTCCAAACACGGAGCCGAGGACCGAACGCAGAACATCATCATGGTTCTGAAGGACCGCATGAAGATCCGCGAGCGCAACAAACCCGAGATATTCGAGCTGATCCAGGAGGTGTTTGACGAACCCAAAGCCAGCCACGGCACACAGATGAAGCAGATCAAGCAGAGCGTCCTGGACGGCACATCTAAGTGGTCTGCTAAAATCAGCATTACAGGTGAAGAGAACAACAACAACAAATGTAGGACAGAGGGACTATTGAGGACACACAGATTGCCATATCCATGCTGAAATTATATATTGTGCAGTAAATTAATAAATCCAAAAACTGTAAAATCTCTAATTAACTACTAATAACTTTCTAATTTAATTTATTTAAACATGATTTAATTCCTGTGATTTCTATACCTGTGAGTTCATTACTCCAGTCACTCAGTTCTTCAGAAATGAACAGTCTGATATGCCGTTGAAGAAATGTTGCTTTATCATTATGTGTGTGTGTGTGTCTGTCAGTGTGCTGTGCTCAGGGTCTGCAGGCCAAGGATAAGACGGGCTCCAGTGATCCGTACGTCACTGTACAGGTGGGAAAAACCAAGAAGAGGACCAAGACCATCTACGGAAACCTCAACCCCATCTGGGACGAGAGCTTTCACTTGTGAGTGCATGAAAACGGCTTCAGTTGTGAGAAATCTTTTGTGTTTTGTACTAAAAAATAAAATAAATAATTATTATTGAGGACTCGTCACCAGGGCCAGACGGAATCTGCGGCCGTTTTTTGCTATTTCTGTGGAGAATTTTGGTAAAAATCTGCGGATTTCTGTGGGATTATTATTTTGTGAGTATGCAGCGGAGTATCATAACTAAAACCTTAATATATTAAATAAAAAGTAATAAATTACTGAATAAAAACTGAATCAAGTAAAAAGCAGAATTAATAATGGGCAAAAAATCTTCAGAAATCTGCGGAATTCTGCGGAAAATCTGCGAAAAATCTGCGGAATTCTGCGGAAAATCTGCGAAAAATCTGCGGAATTCTGCTGAAAATTTGCGAAAAATCTGCGGAATTTTGCGGAAAATCTGCGAAAAATCTGCGGAATTCTGCTGAAAATCTGCGAAAAATCTGCGGAATTCTGCGGAAAATCTGCGGAAAATCTGCGAAAAATCTGCGAAAAATCTGCGGAATTCTGCGGAAAATCTGCAAAAAATCTGCAGAATTCTGCGCGCGCAGATTCCGTGTGGGCCTTTTAACACTAATACACAGTTTTACATGATTTGAATTGAATTTTTTTCTTTATTTTAATTTTAGGCAGAATTTCTGCACTTTTTAAAATTCTTTTGTCATTTTTATTAGTGTATTTGTCTGTTTTATTGCTCAATATGCTCATATGATTTTAGTTTTTAGTTCTAACATTTTTTACTTTTGAAAATTTTACTTTGAGTAAATTCTTTAATGAAATTGGATTGTTTTGTATTGTATTTGGCTGCTTTCACACCTGTGAATCGATTCAGTTGTTCCGAAACAGAGATTACAATTGTTACAGTGTTGCTCTTTGCTCTTGGAGCGGTTCACTTTCACACGGCAAAGTTTCTAATCGGACCAAAAGAGCTAAAACAAGTCACGTGTGAGTAAACTCTCCTCACATTGGCCAGAGTTTTACGGTTTATTTTGCAGAGTCCCGCTCAGCTGTCAGGAGAGGTGGTGGTTTCGTGTGTTTGACAAGGTGCATGCAACGTGTCTGAAGAGTGAAGAGGGATGTGGTGGGGAGGGGTGAGAAGGGTGGGCGACGTACTTGAGGACCGGGAGGGAGACGCGCGATTTCCGGGAGATTATCACTCGTTTGCAGGCATCCGGGAGTCTCTGTCAAGTCAAGTCAAGAGTTTTATTTTTTTATGTTAATATTTTTATGTTAATAAAAACATATGTTTTTATGTTAATATTCCTTGCATGTGTAACATGTTTACAAAATTCACTTACCTCTAAGCTGCTACTTTGCACTTTGCACTTTTGCCATACTGCACCTAATTGCACTACAATAAATACCTCAACTTGGTCATATTCTGGAACAATAGGATATATGGTAACTGTTCACAGTTTATTAGTGTCTATTATTTAATTTATCTTGTACTATATTAGTTAAATGTTTAGTTTATGTCTAGTGTGTGTCATATTTTTGTTTTTTTTAAATTGCACATTGGAGTATGGAAGAAACGCAATTTCAGTCTACTGTGTAATGTACTGTTGCATGGTTTGATTGACAATAAAGTTGACTTGACTTGACTTGACTTTATTTGTCACACACATAATAATACAAAGTATGACCAGCAGTGAAATGTAGGTCAGGTCCGCTCCAGAGACACTGCGCAAGAATAGATAAACAAAAATTAAATAATAATGAAAAAAATATGTGCAAAAAATTATACAAAGTACTAAGAATAGCAGCAATATGAGGTAGCTTATAGATATGACTAATACAGTGATATATATGTAACGTCAAGTGATGTGTAACACCGGGTTAGAATTTAGAAGCCTGATGGCCTGGGGAAAGAAGCTCCTCCTAAGTCTCTCAGTTTTTGCCATCAAGCTACGGAAACGTTTACCAGATGGAAGCAAAGTGAATAGGTAATTATCAGGGTGATTTAAGTCCTTACAGATTTTACCAGCTCTATTTTTACAGCGTTTGAGATAGATGTCTCTGTGCATTTGTGGGAGACTCCCAAAACTTCAGGGAGACTTGGGATGTCTGTTGAATGACCTCCCGCCCTGCTCATAATTCTCTCTTCATATAGTCGTATGCTTATAACATATCCATAAAACACTGTGATATAGCCGGGCTCGGATCATATCGCTTTCTCACTACAATTGATCCGCTACAGAGTTTGTTTCAGTCGAGCCGAGACCACCTCATTCAGGCGATCTCGGAGCGATTGATTTGGCGCGGATCTGAGCGTGATTGGTGGATTCACATATGCAAAACGAACCGAGCTAACTGAGCAAACCAGACTGGTTCCCAAACAAAAGTGCAGGTGTGAACGCACCCTTTGTTTGTAATGAACCCTTGTGTGCTGTTCATGTTTTCATCCACTCAGGGGTGATTTTGAGTCTCAGGCCCCGTTTACACTAGTGCGTTTTAGTTTTAAAACGGCGTTTTAGAATGAAAATGATCTGCGTCCACACTCGCGTTTTACCCAGCGTTTCTGAACTGCTCTCCGTCCACACTAAAACGCTGAAAACGCACATCACGTGACCACACAGACGCTCTCGGGCAAGCGCTGCAGCTCATCTACCCAGTTGAGAGCTCTGCTAGTCGGACTTCTCATCAAGCATCTCCCGCTGGATCTAATCTCACTATATTTATTAAACGGGATATTTCATTTATCTTGTTGTCTTTATCTAACGACATGTTCCCTGACTTTGGTCATTGGAATCTATTACTTGTTCTCAGGTAACGTGTTTTGGCTGAGCGCAAAGATAAGTTAATGATTAATGTAACCACGTACATTCTGTATATTGACTGATCGCTTGCCTTTATTTCCTATAATGTAAAAACTTATTGTATGTTATACTTTTATAATGGCCATTATCGATTCTTAAAACTGATACTCAGCAAAAGAGAGGCTGTGTTTCGTATTTTCACTGAAATTGAAAGGAGGCAGTTGTTATCGGCTCCGTTTAGTTATAAATATCCACACAGTGAAGATGACGCTCATCTTATACAGCACGACACCTCAACATTTCTGCTGTCTAAGTTGCTAATATTAAAATGAAAATAGGCAGTTCCTTAAATCATGTTTACATTTTATTGTTGAGAAAGTGAAACAACGTAGCCAGGGTGATGTGAATGAAGTTATAAAGTACACTGTTCCCTGTGAAGATTTACTCGTGTCCTCGGTATAGTCTGTTTTCCATATCAAACTGAGAAGAAGAGACTGCAGCCTTGATCAAACTTGCGAAGTCTGAACTTACAAGAAGAGGATGCGAGACTGAACTGTGCGTGTTAGGCTACTTAATATTCAGGAAAAGCCCCAATCAGAGAGGCGAACGTCTGCAGCCCCGCCTCCGTTTTCAGATGTCTCCGTTTTCCATCATCCACACTGAGACGGAGCAGCAGCGTTTCAGAATGAAAACGGCCTCTCCAGCGTTTTCGAAACGCTCCGTTTTCGGCGCTCGAGAACTCCGGCGTAGTGTGGACGGATGGCGTAAAAACTTATGCGTTTTCAAACTAAAACGCATTAGTGTAAACGGGGCCTTAATTTGGCCACAACTTTCTCTGTGTTTCAGCAAATTAAATGATTTTTGCTGACAAATCTTATTTGACACATATTTTGGGAAAATGCTTTCAAATAAAAAAAACAACAACCAAAAATGTGGGTATATTGTTGCTGTTTTTGCCCCATTGACTTCCATTATAATCACATTTTTTGATTGCAAAGCCATGCCGTCATATAATCATGCATTCTTGGTGGTTGCTGGTTTTCCTGTTGGGAAGAGGGACAATGTGTATTTTATACTGTTGATCATCAGCTGCAGTGGAAAAAATCGTATTCATTCATTCATTTTTTGACTTAGTGCTTTTATTAATCAGGGGTTGCCACAGCGGAATGAACCGCCAACTTATCTAGCATATGTTTTACGCAAGCGGATGCCCTTCCAGCCGCAACCCAGAACTGGGAAACACCCATACACTCTTTATTTTCTTTCTTTCTTTCTTTTTCTCATTCATTCATTTTTTGTTCAGCTTAGTCCCTTTATTAATCTGGGGTCGCCACAGTGGAATGAACCATCAACTTATTCAGCATATGTTTTACGCAGTGAATGCCCTTCCAGCTGCAACCCAGTACTGGAAAACACCCACACAAGCTTATTCACACACACACACACACACACACACACACACACACACACACACACACACACACACAACACACACACACACACAAACACACACACACTTACACACAGAGAGAGAAGAACACACATACACTACGGCCAATTTAGTTCATCAATTCCCCTATAGCGCATGTGTTTGGACTGTGGAGTAAACCTGGAACACACGGAGGAAATCCACGCCAACACGGGGAGAACATGCAAACTCCACACAGAAATTCCAACTGACCCAGGCGAGACTGGAACCAGTGACTTTCTTGCTAACCACTGAGCCACCATGCCACCTAAAAAAACCTTAGTCTCTAGCTTAAAATGATACAGTTATATGGAGTATACTGTGTTTGGTGTGTGTGAACATAGTAAACACAGTAAGTGTATTTCTGCACACACACTATAATCTGCTGTTATACTCCACTGAACTCCACATAAAAGCTAGACACATTTTTGCTAAAGGGTTAATGCTGACAGCTGATGATCAACAATAAAATCAACACATTGTCCCTCATCCTAACAGGGATAACCAACGATGAAGAATGAATGCTGTCATGACTTTGCAATCCATTAATGTGATTATAATGGACGTCAATGGGGCAAAAACAGCCCCCAACATAACCAAAGGGGCGTCAATCAGAACAGTGCACAAGGGGTTAATTGTATTTGGTTTATTCATGTTTTTACCTTAAGCTAGCATTAATAGCGTGTCTCTGCTGTGCAGCGAGTGTCATAACTCCTCGGACCGGATAAAAGTGCGCGTCTGGGATGAAGACGACGACATCAAATCTCGTGTGAAGCAGCGGTTCAAGCGCGAGTCTGATGACTTTCTGGGTCAAACCATTATTGAAGTGAGAACGCTGAGTGGAGAAATGGACGTTTGGTACAACCTCGGTGCGTCTGTGACACCATTTAGCACATCGCTAGCACATTTTAGCAACATGCTTCTATTTGAATTAGGACAACAATGTTAGCACATGCTTTGCTATCATGTTTCAACATGAATATCATTGTCCTTCAAATTTTATAACAAGTTTTATTTTGTTGATTACATGTTTCTGGCATGACAATAATTTGCTAGCATGTTTTACTTCTTATTAGCATGATTTAACATTGTTGTTAACATTTTTAGCACAAATTTAGCACAAATTGTAGACTGCTTTTGATTTAGCACACTGCTAGCATGTTATTAGCATGATGTAATACTTAAGTGATGTTATAACATGTTGATAATGTATTTCAAACACGATTTAGCATGTTGTTAACATGTTTCTAACATGATGAAATACTTTGCTTGTTTTAGTTGTTGTTAGCATGATTTAGCATTGTTGTTGTTAACATTTTATAACACGATTTAGCATATTGCTAACATGTTTTAAACATAATGTAACACTTTGCTAGTATGTTTTTACATGTTGTTAGCATGATTTAACATTGTTGTTAACATTTCTGTAGCTTGATTTACCACATTGATACCATGTTTTTTTGTTGCTAGTGATTTAACACACTGCTAACACTAGTCGACACTTTGACAATGTTTTAACATGTTGATAACATTTTAGCATGATGAAATACTTTTTCTAGCATGATTAAATACTTTGTTTGTTTTACTTATTATTAGCAAGATTTAGCATTGTTGTTAACATTTTTGTAGCTTAATTTAGAACAATCCTAACATGTTTTAGCATATTGCTTGTGATTTAGCACACAGCTAGCATGTTAATATAATGATTTACACTTTACAACATCTTAGCATGTTAAGCATGTTTCTAATAATTCAGTGTATTGTTAACATGTTTCTAGCATGATTAAATACTTTGCTTGTTTTACTTGTTGTTAGCATGATTTAGCATTTTGTTAGCATTTTGTTAACATTTTTATAGCTTAATTAAGGACAATCCTAACATGTTTTAGCAGATTGCTTGTGATTTAGCACACTACTATCATATTTATAGCATGACTAGATACTTTGTTGATCTTTTAGCATGTTGATAACATATTTCTAACATGATTTAGCATATTGCTAACACGTTTCGAACATAATGTAAAACATTGCTAGTACAATTTTACATGTTTTTAACATTATTTAGCTTTGTTGTTAACATTTTTAGCTTGATTTAACACATTGATTACATGTTTTAGCATGTTGCAGGTGATTTTGCACGCTACTAACATGTTAATAGCATAGTTTAACACTGACAACTTCTTAGCAAGTTTTAGCATGTTTCTAACATTATTTAGCATGTTGTTAACATGTTTCTAGCATGATGAAATACTTTGCTAGCATGATGAAATACTTTGCTTGTTTTACTTGTTGTTAGCATGATTTAGCATTGTTGTTGTTAACATTTTTTAACATGATTTAGCATATTGCTAACATGTTTCAAACATAATGTAACACTTTGCTAGTATGTTTTTACATGTTGTTAGCATGATTTAACATTGTTGTTAACATTTCTGTAGCTTGATTTACCACATTAATACCATATTTTTTGTTGCTACTGATTTAACACTGCTAACACTAGTTAACACTTTGACAATGTTTTAACATGTTGAAAATGTTTAAGCATGATGAAATACTTTGCTAGCATGATTAAATACTTTGTTTTACTTGTTAATATCAAGATTTAGCATTGTTGTTAACATTTTTGTAGCTTAATTTAGAACAATCCTAACATGTTTTAGCATATTGCTTGTGATTTAGCACACAGCTAGCATGTTAATATAATGATTTACACTTGACAACATCTTAGCATGTTAAGCATGTTTCTAACATAATTCAGTGTATTGTTAACATGTTTCTAGCATGATGAAATACTTTGCTTGTTTTACTTGTTGTTAGCATGATTTAGCATTTTGTTAACATTTTTATAGCTTAATTAAGGACAATCCTAACATGTTTTAGCAGATTGCTTGTGATTTAGCACACTACTATCATATTTATAGGATGACTAGATACTTTGTTGATCTTTCAGCATGTTGATAACATATTTCTAACATGATTTAGCATATTGCTAACACGTTTCGAGCATAATGTAAAACATTGCTAGTACAATTTTACATGTTTTTAACATTATTTAGCTTTGTTCTTAACATTTTTTAGCTTGATTTAACACATTGATTACATGTTTTAGCATGTTGCAGGTGATTTTGCACACTACTAACATGTTAATAGCATAATTTAACACTGACAACTTCTTAGCAAGTTTTAGCATGTTTCTAACATTATTTAGCATGTTGTTAACATGTTTCTAGCATGATGAAATACTTTGCTAGCATGATGAAATACTTTGCTTGTTTTACTTGTTGTTAGCATGATTTAGCATTGTTGTTGTTAACATTTTTAACATGATTTAGCATATTGCTAACATGTTTCAAACATAATGTAACACTTTGCTAGTATGTTTTTACATGTTGTTAGCATGATTTAACATTGTTGTTAACATTTCTGTAGCTTGATTTACCACATTGATACCATATTTTTTGTTGCTACTGATTTAACACACTACTAACACTAGTTAACACTTTGACAATGTTTTAACATGTTGAAAATGTTTAAGCATGATGAAATACTTTGCTAGCATGATTAAATACTTTGCTTGTTTTACTTGTTGTTAGCATGATTTAGCATTTTGTTAACATTTTTGTAGCTTAATTTAGTACACTCCTAAAATGTTTTAGTAGATTGCTTGTGATTTAGCACACTACTATCATATTTGTAGCATGGCTAAATACTTTGTTGATGTTTTAGCGTGTTGATAACATATTTCTAACATAATTTAGTATATTGGTAACACGTTTCTAACATAATGTAAAACATTGCTAGTACGTTTTTACATGTTTTTAACATTATTTAGCTTTGTTGTTAACATTTTATAGCTTGATTTAACACATTGATAACATGTTTTAGCATGTTGCTGGTGATTTTGCGCACTACTTACATGTTAATAGCATGATTTAACACTGACAACGTCTTAGCATGTTTTAGCATGTTTCTAACTTTATTTAGCATGTTGTTAACATGTTTCTAGCATGATGAAATACTTTGCTTGTTTTACTTGTTGTTAGCATGATTTAGCATTGTTTTTGTTAACATTTTTAAACATGACTTAGCATATTGCTAACACGTTTCTAACAATGTAAAACTTTGCTAGTATGTTGTTACATGTTGTTAGCATGATTTAACATTGTCTTCAACATTTATGTAGCTTCATTTAACACATAGATAACATGTTTTAGCTTGTTGCTAGTGATTTAGCACACTTCTAACACTGCTTAACACTTTGACAATGTTTAGCATGTTGTTAACATGTTTCTAGCATGATGAAATACTTTGTTTGTTTTACTTGTTGTTAGCATAGTTTAGCATTGATGTTAACATTGTTGTAGCTAATTTAACACAATCCTAACATGTTTTAGCAGATTGCTTGTGATTTAGGACATTACTAGCATGTTTATAGCATGATTTATACTTTGACAATGATTTAGCATGTTGCAACCATTGTGAACCGGATTTAGCATGTTGCTAATCTAGCATAATGTTATCTTTTGCTAGCATGGTTTTAATAAGTTAGTCTGCTTTTATGTCATCATTAAGCATTTTGTAGCTTGATTTACACATTGCTAGCATTTGCAGACGTCTCATTCATTTCCCTCATCTTACATGCTATTATTTCTCACTGTTTAACCAGACAAGCGCACGGATAAGTCTGCTGTGTCAGGAGCCATACGTATGCACATCAGTGTGGAGATCAAAGGAGAAGAAACTGTGGCTCCATATCACGTCCAGTACACCTGTCTGCATGAGGTACATGCTAAAAACGGCTTAATTTAGGCTACAACCCATTTAGATTGAAACACACTTTACACTTGAATATGCACTTGAATACATGCTGTTTTAGCATGTATTTGAGTGCTATACTGTGTATCTCTGCAGCACATCTTCCACTACACCACAGAGAAGCAGAACGGCGGTGTGGTAAAAATCCCTGATGCTAAAGGAGACGACGCCTGGAAGGTTTACTACGAGGAGACGGCGCAGGAGATCGTGGACGAGTTCGCCATGAGATACGGAGTCGAGTCCATCTATCAGGCCATGACGTGAGCTGACAGCACTCACATCCAAAGATGCGAATTAGAGTTGTGCGCAAAACTGTTATATTGCATAAAACATTTATGATACAAAGAATGTATATGATTTTTTTATTTTAGGAGGGGATTAAATATTTAAATGGAATGTGCACCTCAAAAAAAAGTTTCTTACTTACATTTTTTTGTGTTGTTTTCCAGTACAAATATCTAATGACAAGGGCCAGACAGAATCTGCAGACATTTTTATATATTATATCTTTCTGCACCATTTTTTATTTATTCATGCAGAATGATTTTAGAATATTAACTAAAAACGTATTTAAAAAATTATATATATATATATATATATCTGCAGAGTGGATGCGCGCGTACTGAAGAGCGGTGTTATCGCGCGCGTACTGATCAGCTGTGTTGTCGCGCACGTACTCAAGAGCGGTGTTGTGGCGTGTCTACTGAAGGGCGGGACCGAAGGGCGGGGGCACTTTTGATCATTTTGGAAGGGAAATTTCTATCAAAGACTAAAAAGGGCATGTGCACTGCACAGGTTGAGCCCTATGTGTGCACGTGCCTGTATATAAATTATACTATATATAATATATATATATATATATATATATATATATATATATATATATATATATATATATATATATATATATATATAATACTATTTATTTATTTATTTATTTATTTATTCATTTTTATTAATTTATTTATTTTTTTAAGGTTTATTTTTTAAGGTATATATATATATATATATATATTTTTTTTTTATTAATTAATTTATTTTTTTAAGGTTTACAATGCAAAAAAATTGCTAAATAAAGCAAGTCTCTCTTTTAATATATCTACAAAAAAATATTACTATACAAACTTGTATTGTAAAAAAATGTATTGTAGTATTGCGAATAAATCATAAAAACATTTGCATATTAGTCAATAATGTTACTGAAACTAATATAAAAACCCAATAAATAAAATATGTACACACATTTACTAAGTAAATCAATAGACTTAATGATAGGCCATACAATATGTGACAAAACTGTAAATTAAAATGATTTTAGGATTTAGGGATGCACCGTATTTTTGACCACCAAAAATTATCGCCTAAACATATATATATATATATATATATATATATATATATATATATATATATATATATATATATATATATATATATATATATATATATATATATCCTGTTGAAGTCAGAATTATCAGCACCCCTGTTTATTTTTTCCTCCAATTTCTGTTTAACAGAGAGCAGATTTCTTCAACACATTTTTAATCATGATGGTTTGTTCTGTAGACTATCAAAAAAATATTTAGCTAAAGGGGCTAATAATATTAACATTAAAATGGTTTTTAAAAAATTAAAAACTGCTTTTATTCTAGCCAAAATAAAACAAATAAGACTTTCTCCAGAAGAAAAAACATTATCAGACATACTGTGAAAATTTCCTTGCTCTGCTAAACATCATTTGGGAAATATTTAAAAAAGAAAAAAAATACAAAGGAGGGCTAATAATTCTGACTTCAACTGTGTATACACACCTATATATAAGGTGTGAACTACAGGGAAGCTCGGCTCCCCTAATTAAGGCATGGGCGCCCCTGAAAACATGATTTGTGAAATTTTGGGGGCGTCTCAAAAAACACTGACTGTTATTTTGATATGCGGTTTCAGTGTTCAGTACATGTAATGTGATCATGGATTATTATGTGTAAAAGTGCAAAAATATCATTCATTCATGCATGACGGCGATTTACACCTCACTTAAAAAAAGATAACTACAAGCTATTCTTGTCATGAGCATCAAGGTGTGGGGGCGCTGCGGAGCAAAGTCCAGTGATGTTAAAGACTGACAGCCAGATGCTGCTTATTTATTTTCTGAAACAAATGATGTGGTGTTGTTTTGTTTTATTCGTGAAAAGAGTGAACATTGAGATCCCATGACATTCTCTAGGCCTATGTAAAATAAAATAAAAACATATGCACCCATTGGTGCCATCAGAGACTCTCAAGATCAAAGCAACACCCCCTTTATTTAAATAAAAGAAGTTTAATATTAGTATGAATATTGTTATTTCTCAAACATGTGGGGCCTGTTTCAGTAAGGAGGGTCAAACAACTCAGAGTTTAAACTTGATTTACCGAGAGGTTAAAAACTCAGAGTTTTCGGTTTCAGAATAGCTGATCTGAGTTAGATCAATCAACTTTGAGTAGACCAACTCAGAGTTAAGCGCGCACACCGTGACTATAAAAAGGCATTATCAATAGAGCGCAGATATTACGAGTGACTATGGCAACATCTTTAAAAAAAAGAGATCACAATTTCTTTCTCCAGCTGAACTTGATCTGCTCATGCAAAGTTATAGCAAATATGAGTGTATATATTTGAAAAGAAGCAACCATCAGTGAAACAGAGACAGTTAGCCTGGGTAATTTTTTAATTTAACGTTTATACTTTTTTCTAAACTTTTATACACGTTTATCAGTTTTAATAGATTTAACAGGCAGTGTCTGCCTTTTTATTGATCAAGTAGTAGAGGTTGATATAACATTTAGAAGGTAAGCAGTGCTACAAATAATTTTTAGACAGAATAATAATCCCATTAATCTAGTAACAGTGCATGTCGAAGGTTAAACAAATTATTTATGAAAAAAAGGACAAGCCTCGTACGTAACTTAGTTCTGTGTGTGACAAAAATGTAGGCAATAGCTGTGTTTCCATCAAAATATAGGCTATTACATAAATTTGTGCAAAACTGGGATAACGCCTAAAAGATACGAATAAAGCAGCGTATTATCCAACGAGTCAAAGAGAACACAATCAACACTTCCATTAAAAAAATTAAAAGAGTTGATTAACTTGCGCCAAATATCAACAGTAAAAACAGAATTTACTGCAGTAGAAGAAGCTGCGTCGATGATTTTTTATTTAATTAATGTACCTGAGCCTCAGAAGACAATTGACTCACAATGAACACGTGGGGGCATTTAAAGCCAGACACGGAGACTCTTGACACGCTCCAGACGCTCGGAGGTAATTAATAATACACACTAAAACTGAAACACTTAAGACTAAAACAACATTTAAGATGTTCTACAGTGTGCTCAGCCTGCTGGTTTGTCCATTCACACACATTTTCATCATCATCTCTAACAAACCCTTTTTAATGTACATACTGTAATCTGTTAAGTGCACTTCGTAGTTTATGCGCATCTTTTCTTATCAAATAAAAGTTTAACCTACTGAGTTATGCACATGTTATATTATGCGTATTTTAAGTTATGTGCATCATGACGTTTCCATCAATCGTTTTTATGGGCATCTCCCAAATGAGCTCTAAAATAGGTGTGTGTAAACGTAAGGCTAAGGCGAGAAATACGCTTCATCTTTAAAAAAGGGGAGGAGACCGACAGAAACTCAGAGTTTAGAGAATAAAACCTGCTCCCGACCAGGTTAGATTCACAGAGTAAGTTACCATGGTAACTGACTCTGAGTTAAAGTTACCTCTCTTTCAGAAACAGGCTTGACTTACCCTGCTTTCTCGAGTTTAACAAACCTGCCATTTTGAAACGGAAAACCCAGAGTTTCTCTCATTTCAGGGTTAAAATACTCTGAGTTTTCACTTAACCTCCTTTCTGAAACAGGCCCGTGATGTTCCAATAACATATTGTTATTGAAAACAATAATATTGTTTAGTTTGTTTGTTGGATATCTATGTGCTTGGACTCAGTGTGGGCCTAGTAATTAGAGATGCGCGGATGGGCTATTATTTCATCCGCAACCGCATCATAAAACTCATCATCCGTCCGCCATCCATCCGCACTAACTTTTTTGACCAATTTTTAAAACCGCACCCGCCCGCCATCTGCTGACTGAGCTCTTTATTTGAATGGCTTATTCCTTTTTATTATTAAATTAATGTTTCTTTATTGATTATTAGAAAATAGAGAATGACTTTAATGACATGCAGTTAATCCAAACGTGCAAGTCAAATCCAGCAGTAATTGACGCTTTGAAGTGACGCTAAACAATACGAGGACGTGTCTTTTTACTTGATTCCATTCCTCGGTCCTTGAGTTTTTTTTTTTTGCGTCCTTCCCTCGCATCCTATAGGGGTGGAAAGACGAGGAAAGAAAGCAAGGGAAGGAAACGAGGATACACAAATAAGAAATGGGAAGCACCCTATAAAGCTCTCAGAATATCAGCAGTGAACTCCGTCTCCAATCGGTGCACAGGGACAAAAATAAATAAATAAATAGCCTAAATGAAACGCACTGTACTGTACATTTTTTTTATTATAGTAGCCTAATAGAAAACGCATTTTGACGCATCATTTCAACATTCAGACGAGAGCGCCTGGCCTCTAATGCGCCCTGCTGCACTGAAGGAGCGCTCGCTCGCAGCACTTGTTGCTGGAATGCATAGAATTCTCTTGGCAAGGTGCTGTAGACGTGGGAATGACTGCCTTGTTTCTCCCAAAAGGAAAGTAGATTTTCCTCTGCTGATCCGTCTATTCTTAATTTTGTAGAGGAATACTTCTGTACTTCATCCAGAATTAGTGTATCCGATTCCTCCTCTCATTCTGTGAAGTCAGTCCTAGGCTTTTTCGTTGGTGCGCCAGCTATGTGTACAAAAACAGTACAACCGCCCGCCACCCGCCCGAATTTAATTAAAATATTATTTTTCGTCACGTCATCCGCCCGTTCCGCGGTTTATCCGCGGATTCCGCGGCTGTAACCGCCATCCGCGCATCTCTACTAGTAATAACCTATAATCAATGTTGGGTAAAGTTGCATTTTGAATTTATTTGTGTATGCTACTTTAAGATTAAGATAGGCTTTAGATTGTACTTTTTAATAGTAACTTTACCCAAAACCCAAAACTATTGTTAAGTGTAGTTTTCTGCAAGCTGAACTTTGTGAGATTTTGTACACAGTGTGGTCAGGAAAGTCATGTAAATGTCGGTAAGTGTGTGTTTTGTGTGTTTGTGTTCAGGCATTTCGCGTGTCTGTCCTCCAAGTACATGTGTCCTGGTGTTCCTGCGGTTATGAGCACACTGTTGGCCAACATTAATGCTTATTACGCTCACACAACACAGTCCTCCAACAACGTCTCTGCCTCCGACCGCTTTGCTGCCTCCAACTTTGGGGTGAGTTCAGCTTGCCGTCAGATCATCCACATGTTACATAAACCTCAGAATGTAAAACCTTTTTTTTTCTCTCTCTTTCAAATATTTCCCAAATGATGTTGAACAGATTCAGGAATTTCACAGTATTTCCATAAGTCTTGTTTGTTTTATGTCGGCTAGAATAAAAGCAACTAAACTATAAAACATTTTAAAATCAGTATTATTAGTCCTATTAAGCAATATTAGTTTTGGATCATCAACAAAACAAACCACTGTTATACAATGACTTGCCCAATTACCCTAACTTTAACCCAATTAATCTAGTTAAGCCTTTAAATTGCAGTAGTTAAAGTTATTTTTAACAGTTTTTATTGCATTGATCAAATTAATGCACTCTTGGTTGAAAAATAAAATTAAAAAGGATATGTTTGTATTTTACATTTTGCACTTTTTTTCCCCACAGAAAGAGAGGTTTGTGAAACTGTTGGACCAACTGCACAACTCCCTGAGGATCGACCTCTCTATGTACAGGGTATATCCACATATTCTTCTTCTTCTACAAAAAAAAAAATGTATACAGTGGTAGTGGGTAGTGTTGTCGCCTCACAGCAAGAAGGTCGCTGGTTCGAGCCTCGGCTGGATCGGTTGGCGTTTCTGTGTGGAGTTTGCATGTTCTCCTTGCGTTCGTGTGGGTTTTTCTCCGGGTGCTCCGGTTTCCCTCACAATCCAAACCAACCCAAGCTCATTCTGGAAAGGTAGCCCCGCGGACATTTCTGGATACCGCGATTTACGTGGCCGGAGGTACGTAAAGGCCGCGTTTAGTTTTTTTCGAGCGAACGCTGCGGGGCGGTGTGGCGCCGCTCCGCCCCTCCTCTTCGCGCTCGCCGGCCGACGGCTCGCCTCCGAGTGGAGGGCTTTCGCGATGCAACCAGTTTGTCCGCTTAGCTCACAGCGTTGCGTCGGCGGAGCGGAGGCCCCGGAGGAGGAGGAGGAGGAGGAGGAGGAGCCGGCCGTGGGGACGACGACCGGGATCGAGTCCGGGGAACAGCAGGTTCCGGAAATCAGGTAAGACGAAAAACGAAATCCAAAAAATAAGGGCGAGAACGCGGGCGGGATCCGAAAACGCGGGCGAAATCGAAGACGAGGGCTTTTGCTTTCTTTTTTTTTTTTTTTTTTCTGGACGGCTTTTGCGAACCGTCGCTCCGGTTTAGGGAAGAATGAGGAGGAGGAGGAGGAAGAGAAGGGCGGCCGAGTTGACCGATCCGGCGGCTTTTCGCGCGAGAACGGCGCGGGCGCGAATGGCGCGCGCTCCCGAGAGACGCGAAAAAGCACGCACATCGGCCTTTCGCGGATCCGCGAAAACAAAAAACGATCTAATACGTACCTCCCGGGACGTAAATCGCGGTCCGCAGAAACTTCCGCGGGGCTACGTTTCCACAATGAGCCCGGGTTGATCCAAACACATGTGGTACAGGTTAATTGGCTAAATTGTAGTGATGGGTCGTTCATGAACGATGTGTTCATTTTGAACGAATCTTTAATATGACTCGGGAACTACGAGTCCTCTCGGGGAGTGATTCATTCATCCGCGCGTGCGCACATTTGTGCAGGTGGTATCGTTCATTTCAAGTCTTCATCACATTTCGAGTCATTCATCGCAGAAAGGCAGAAGCCAATCAAACGTGTTCAGAGCCGGAAAAAGAATTGAACCGTTCATCTCTCGAGTCCTCGGGTTTGAGTCATTCTGTCACGTAAATAACGAACGACTCAATACTTGAAAGGTGAACTAATTATCATGGCTCCTATCGGCTCAGACTGTGTACATTGGTTAAGATTAAATGTGACTGCCAGTGTAACGTGAACGAACCACTGACATTTGAAGACATGAAGAGGTGAGCTGAGCAAAGACAAAAATACCTTCATAGACAAAAGAGCAGGTCAAACTTAAAGTATTATTCTCTCCTTATTGTATTCTATTTATGACTTATTTGTCATGTGATCAACCTTTTGGGCTAGTTGTAGATGTGTTTGGAAGCAATTTGTAACATTTTAATAACATTTTGGCAAATTGAACCAAATGAACGAAATTATTTTAAAAAGATTCGTTCATCTTGATGAACGAGACTCAAAGATCCAAGTCAGTAAAATGATCCGAACTTCCCATCACTACTAAATTGTCCATAGTGTATGAGTGTGAATGTGTGTTTGTGGGTGTTTCCCAGAGATGGGTTGTGGCTGGAAGGGCATCCACTGCGTAAAAATGTGCTGGATAAGTTGGCGGTTCGTTCCGCTGTGGTGACCCCGGATTAATAAAGGGACTAAGCCGACAAGAAAAAGAATGAATGAATATATATGAGCAATGTCACACTCGTAGCAGTGCAATATGTCAGTATATCAGCACTGGTGGAAGGCATGCATATGCTCTTAGTGTCCCACCAGTGATGACATACAGGCATATTTCACTGCTACGAGTGTGAAATTGCGTTTATACAACAGTTTGATGGCATAATCTTGTTTATAAAAAAAATCAAACATTGAGAGTCTAGAAAACCCCTTTTTAAGAGGACCTACTTTTTTTCTGCAATTCATTCACATCTGCAGCTGACGTCAGAACAGCAGAAGCCCTTACTAATTCTAATGCTAGTGTCTGAATGATTCTCTAGCGTAATTTCTAAAGTGATGAAAAAACAGCTGATTTTGCTCACACTTTAAGATTATAAGGCTGAACGGTGTGAAATGCCATCAGTCTCTACAGAGATTTCCCAGCGTTTTTCTGTTGCAATCGGGAGATCCCTATGGCATAAATACAGCACAACAGCATACAAAAGAGAGAGATCGACTTAGAGTGTCACTTACCTGTTTTATAATGATTTGTTCAGCTGTAGTTTTTGTAGAAATTAAAAATTGAAATGGTGTAAGTTTGAAATTACGCTAGTTTTAAGGACTTATTCAGATTCAGACATCCCAAATGACGTGAAAGGCAACATGCTGCCTTCCCCGCCCACCTCCAAACACTTCTTCAGTCAGGCACACTAGCTCACAAAATGGCTAGTAACGTTAATGTAATCCTCCTATAAACCCTTTTTCTTGGCAGCTATATGGAGGGCGCTATAGCGACAAGTGTCTTCAGGTAGAATGTTTAGAACTTCCGTTTTTCCGTCAGGCAATTCCTACAGATTCGAACAGGGCAAATCAAATCACAGAGGTGATCGGTACATTTATAGCTGTGGATATGAGAGATCTTCATCGGTAGTGGAAATGTCATGTTAGATAGAGCCCCATTACATTATTCCTTCATAAGTCCATTTCAGTCGGATAATTCCTGCTTTTGGAAAAAGGTGGACACTCATCTTTCTGAAAATAAAAAAATACTTAATAATAGATTGAAACTGAGCTCCATATACAAACTAAATTGTTCTTTTCTTTTTATTTGTTTAACTACTACAATATTACATTTATTTTCTATAGGAAGCTTTTTTGGTTTTGAGTATAAAGAAGGATTTGTTTTACTTGCTGCTAGGCAGAAACGCCAGAAGTATAGCTCTATCACTGTTAAAGTAAAAAAGAAAAAAAAAATTATAACATTTAAACATTTATGTTATGTTAGTTTAATACATAAAAAAAATTAAAATCATAGAAATCCTCTGGCTTTTTTCTTTTTTTGCTGTATCGAAAACACTGAACCTAATATACATATATATATATATATATATATATATATATATATATATATATATATATATATATATATATATATGTATATATATGTATAATCATGCATTTTTGTATGGAGCAAATGTGAAAAGGGGTTTTCAGGCGTTAAAATAAATAAGTAACACAGTTTAAAATGTTTTCCTGTACATTAAAATAAATAAATTATTGGCTATTATACACAAAAAAAATATCTGTAAGTGAGCAGTTTTCTGTATTTTGTCATACTTTGTGATTCATGTTTTTTTTTTCCAGGTTATTTCTGCTTTTGAGTCGCATTATGGGATCTTGATCTTTCTTCCAACAACTTTTAACCTTGAAAAGTGTGAAAAAGTGACTTTTATTGACATGTGTAATAGTGTGCAGTGCTGTTTTGTCTGGGTTGGTGTTGTGTATTACGCTACAAACACCTTGTAATAAGCTGCAGCACATTTTCTGATATTTTAAAGACTTATTTCTCCAGATATTATTTATTATATGGTTTCAAACTACAAAAATGTCAATAAAAGTCACTTGGTTAAACTGTAGAGTTGAATTTTCAACATTAATTGTGGACGGAGCAGGGATCAACATCCCATAATGCAATTCACAACCGCAAATAAACACTTGTGAATCCCTAAATACAGAAGCTGTTTATTAACAGATCTTTTTACAGTGTACATTTGTATTATTATATTCAAAAGACAGCTACTAAAATGTCAACAAAGTGTAACAATAGATTCTCCCTGGCATATTTACAACAAGTATCATTTGGTGACATATTAAAAAACTCTATTTATGATCACAGTTTCACTCCCAAATACTCATTAATCTTCATCTGACATACTATATGTTTATGTGTTTCAGAATAATTTTCCAGCCAGCAGTCCGGAGCGGCTCCAGGATCTGAAATCCACTGTGGATCTTCTGACCAGCATCACTTTCTTCAGGATGAAGGTTTGTTCTTTGTTTCAATCTGAAATGATTCGTTTGATTTTAAATGATTCATTTGATTCATTTGTGCTCTGGGTATTGTTGTGTCTTTGACTTATGTTTAAAAACACTCTTCAGCAAAGATGAAAAGTTGAATATTTATAAAAGCTTAGCTCTGGATTTTTTAGCTTGTTTACTGTACACATTGTCACACAGCATCTTTTAGATGTTGTTTTGTTTTTTGTTGTAAGTCAGAAAATACAAAAAGTCATCTCGCAATAGAAAGTCAATAGCGAGGGTTAGATTGCCCGTCCCCCCCAATAGCTTATTGCTTTATTGAATATACAAGTTCAGAGTAAGAACATGTTTTAACCAAATTACAAGATGTAACACTTTCCTATAAAATCTCATTAGTAAATGTTAGTTAATGCAATAAAATCAACATTGAGAAAAAGGCAGATTTATTACAGTAACTACAGAAAAACTGCAGAATTATTTTAGGAGTTATCTCTATTTAATGACAAGATTATGACTTGTGATGAGATTACGCAGGGTCTAGCACTAAGGATGTTTTTCTCCTGGCCCAGTGCCAGTGATTCAGATTTTTACTTGCCCTGCCAGAAAAAAAAAGTTAATAGCTTTTTCATGGCTATTTCTTAGCCACATATTTTAAATAATGTGTCAAAAACCAAACATAATTATATACATACACACAATATACACACAACTTTTCTTTTAATGCAATTGACTATTTAAAAAAATTACAATTACAATTACAACTAAATTTGAATAAAAACTATATATATATATATATATATATATATATATATATATATATATATATATATATATATATATATATATATATATGAAATAAAAATGTGTGCTTTATTTTAACACCCACAGACATCATCACCAAATATAAATCAGAGGTCAGACTTTCTCATAGCCTCATTTCAGTTGTCAAGTTTTCTAAAAATCGATCTGTTAAATTAATCTATATATATATATATATATATATATATATATATATATATATATATATATATATATATATATAAACATTGCTATAGAATTATGCATTATAGGCTTAAATTATAAGTCTGTAACATAACATACCATACCATAACATACCATAACATAACATAACATAGCATAACATAACATAACATAACATAACATAACATAACATAACATAACATAACATAACATAACATAACATAACATGCCATACCATAACATAACATAACATAACATAACATGCCATACCATAATATAACATAACATGACATACCATAAAATAACATAACATAACATAACAAAACATAACATAACATACCATAACATAACATACCATACCATAACATAACATAACATACCATAACATACCATACCATACCATACCATAACATAACATAACATAACATAACATAACATAACTTAACATGCCATAACATAACATAAAATAACATGCCATACCATAATATAACATAACATGACATACCATAACATAACATGCCCTAACATAACATAACATGCCATAACATAACATAACATGCCATAACATGCCATAACATAACATAACAACATAACATAACATAACATAACATAACATGCCATACCATACCATAACATAACATACCATACCATAAAATAACATAACATAACAAAACATAACATACCATAACATAACATACCATAACATAACATACCATAACATACCATACCATACCATACCATAACATAACATAACATACCATAACATGCCATAACATACCATAACATAACATAACATACCATAACATAACATAACATAACATAACATAACATAACATAACATAACATAACATAACATAACATAACATACCATAACATACCATACCATACCATACCATAACATAACATAACATAACATACCATAACATAACATAACATAACATAACATGCCATAACATAACATAACATGCCATAACATAACATAACATAACAACATAACATAACATAACATAACATGCCATAAAATAACATAACATAACAAAACATAACATAACATACCATAACATACCATACCATACCATACCATAACATAACATAACATAACATAACATACCATAACATAACATAACATAACATACCATAACATAACATAACATAACATGCCATAACATAACTTAACATGCCATAACATAACATAACATACCATAACATAACATAACATAACATACCATACCATACCATAACATACCATAACATAACATAACATAACATACCATACCATACCATAACATAACATAACATAACATAACATAACATAACATAACATAACATAACATAACATGACATGACATAAGACATAACAGATGAAGCGAGGGTGCAGTCAGATCATGAAGCAGATCAGTGTTTTTCTTTCTTTGAAGGTGTCGGTGCAGAAATTAACAAATCAACAGGCCTAATACAACATAATATAAGCCTAAAATATGGAAAAATAATCAGATGGTAACTCAGTCAATTTTCCTAACGGATAAACAGCTCTCGGTAATATTTCAGCATGCTTTCACTTTAGTATTTAACAGGAAACGCACATTTATGGGTAAAAATGGCATCCCGCCCTACTCATAAATTCACTCTTCATGTAGCCATATGGCTATTACATAACCATAATACACTGTGATATAGCCTGGTTCGTCAGTTTGTTGGATTGTTTTGATTTCTCACAACAATTGATCCACTCCAGAGTTCATTTCAGTTTTGCCTAGACCACCTTATTCAGGCGATCTGAGACCGCGCTAACTGGGCAAACAAGACAGGTTCTGAAAAAAGCGTCTTGGTGTGGTAGTCTGTAATTGCACGCAATTGACGGCTGCTTCTCACTCAGGGCTGCTGTTTATGCTAATGAGGGGGAGATGGGCACTAATGGGCGGGGCTTTTTGTTGGCATGTACAAAAGGGAGAATGTCAATCAAAGTGTTTGTGCAGACTGATTTCATCAAGTTTGATTATAAGAAATAGAAATAATTCATGTTTCCCATTCGAGGCTGGATATATTCACACACTGTTCCCACGTAATTGTGTTTAAACCACTTATAAAAGTGATTTGTGCAAAATAGGGGCTTTTTTACATTCTCTAATCCTATTCCTGAGAATAACAAGCGCTGGTCTGTGTGTGTCTTCAGGTTCAGGAGCTGCAGAGTCCTCCGAGAGCGAGTCAGGTTGTGAAAGACTGTGTTAAAGCCTGTCTGAACTCCACATATGAGTACATCTTTAATAACTGCCACGAGCTCTACAGCCGAGAGTATCAGAATGACCCTGTGAGTACATTTCATAGTGTGTGTGTTTGTGTGTGTGTGTGTGTGTGTGTGTGTGTGTGTGTGCGTGCGTGCGTGCGTGCGTGCGTGCGTGCGTGCGTGCGTGCGTGCGTGCGTGCGTGCGTGCGTGCGTGTGTGTGTGTGTGTGTGCATGCGTTACATTTTTCTGCGATACATATTGCATAATTGAGTTTATTTTCACCAGATGAAATGAATGTCTTTCTTTGGAAAGTTTTTGTCATTTTAGATTGGCTGGGATGATTTTGTTGGGCAGAGAATCTGCATGAAATATAATAAACCAATCAAAAGCATTAATAAATGCATTGGAGTAAATGTACAAATGACCCAACAACCCCCCCAGCCCCCCCAAAAAAAACCTACCCAGAAGAACTCCCAAAATGACCTCCAACTACTTAATCTATTAATTCAGAGCAGTTTAATTGTATTTAAGTCTAATTACAAATACGGGGAGGAAATTAACTTCAATGATTAAATACAGATGTATAAGATTTCAAATCTATGACAAAAGCATTCGATCACTTTCATAACTGCTCATTTAAGACAAAATTATTTGTGTTTAAAATAAAACATGCACGGACATGTTCACACAATATTCACTGTGTTTGTGGATTTCAAATCACACCCAAATTTAAAAATATCCACTTTCGCTCCTCTTCAAATCACGTGTACAGACTCTGACCTGGGAACAGTTTTTCTATCACTAAGGAGTGCACCTGTGAGTCAGCATCCTTACATGAATTGACTGAATCAGAGGCTGCATAGGAAGGGCAACGTATGGCTTGAATGGAAATAAAGTGAAAGCGGCTGTTTTAATTTCAACATGCTTTCAAGCCAAAATAAAGCAATAACTTTAAAGGTTCAGGACACCCTGGAGAACTTTTTTTTTTATATTAACAGATTTGTGTGTGTTGAGCATCAGTTAAGACCATTTTAGCACCTGTCAGCTTTAATTGTGGGGAAAACTGGATAATTTTGAGCTTTTGTCAACTAATTTCAGCTTCCGGATTTAAAATGATTTTTGGGGCGGGATCAAATTTGGGGACGGAGCACAGAACTGCAAGTTGTGCTGATTTCCCTTTATTTAATCACCTTAATTAAACAAAGTTAAGATCAGGATCCTCCCTTAGCTATATTTCTTAGCAAGAGTTTAGTCAAAGGATCGTCTTTAAAGAACGTATTTTGCAAAAGAATAAATTAGAGCATACTTTACCACACAGGGTAACTTTGATGGGTTCTGGAAAATGAAGTCAATGTCCACTCCAGTGAAGAAAATTAATAAAATACACTTTTATTAATAAAATAAAAGCCAGTGAAAAAGTAGAACAAACAAAAGACAAACAGAACACAAAATCCTTACTTTGTCCCCAGTTGGCGGACAAAGGGCAACCAACCTCAATGAACAGAAGTCGGGAAGCGCAAAGCTGAAGAGTACATGTCAGCTTTTATACTCAGTGTCTCAGTGACAGTATTCATAAATCAACCCTAAACACAGATGCACAGACCACTTAAATCATACATTCAAGGAGCATGCTAAATCACTTGAACAGTAAAAAGACAGATATATAGTCATCAAGAGTACATTATATCATATAAATCAACATTTAGGCATTTTAATATAAGCCTTGATTTATAATGTGCTATATAGTTATGCACTCAAATTCAGGTGCGTGAACTCGGTAGAGAGTTCAGCAAAAGTACAAGTTGGGAGTTCATTCAGAGTTCGACTACTAGCAAGAGGGTCATCTGAAGTAGCAAGGGGTTCACAGAGAGTTCGTCCAGCTGATTTGTTGGCTCGGCGCGCCCTCTGCCGGAAACGCCTTTCCTTTCTCTTACGTTTTACTTCATCATTAAGAGTTGTGCTTTTACGCATAGGAATATCAGAATACATCAGTGATTTTTTGTGTCTCACATGATTAATGTCATTTGACCCATCAATCATTACAAAGTGCAATGATGACGGGTCGGTTTCTCATTATTATTCATAGCGGAGTTTTCTTATCCTATGAGAAGAGCCGGCTGCTTAATTATTCATGAGAGCATGTGCTTTCCGAAGGCAAGGCAGACCTGCTAGCAAGCTGTGAGACACGGACCCGCGGCCACGGCACACATTATTTAGCCGTTCATGAACGCTCAAATGTGTTTGTTTCCATGATCCACGGGGTTTGTTGCATGTTTTTTTCCCGCGATCGTGTCAGGGCCGATACAGCAAAGCTGTGTGTGTGCTGCAAGCATTTTTGTCAGGAGAGCATACGAGAGTTGGAGAATGGCGGACGCTGTCTTTTATCAGGAGTTTGTTCACATTTAGACACGTCGCCATGCTGCTGTGTTTGCCTAAATCCTCTAGATTACCAGCAGGGCTAATGGTTAAAATAGACAGGTCAGGAGACGGCACTGAGTCTGCATTCAGACCTCTGATTCTCTGAGGGAGAAGTCCTCATTTATAGTGGTTATAAGAACACGGTTATCTGTAAAATGATATAAATTGTGGTTATCTGCATATGAAATTACGAATAACAAATGTAGCAGGGCATTCAATTACTGTTTATTTCTTTGCATTTTAACTTTGTAATAAACTCATGCATCTCCTCATGGTTTGCGTCTCATTTTGTGAGCCGACTGACATCAGTTGTTTGCTCCTCCCCTTCTCCCCTGCTGGCCACGCCCACTCCTGCCCTATACTCGCGGAGCTGCACGCCCATTAATCATGCATCTTTTTAAAAAATTCTGAAGTAGACTTTAACCGAAAGTAGGGGGTGTCATGACCCTTTAATGGCCATGCATAAAAATGGGAGTTTCGGTTTGAGCACGCTCTGATTTTCACAGAGGCAAAACAAACACACAGACGCAGAGGAGACAGACAGTGACTATTAACATGGACATCAGTAATCAAATTATTTGCCAAATTATTAATTTGTGGACTCTAACTGCAGTGTGGTACTTTCATTTTTATTCAGGAACATTTCCTGCATGGCCCTCGTGACAAACGAGATATTGGATGCGAGGAACTGCTGGAAGAGTGTAGACTTTATGGAATGATTGATACCGCATGGCATATGCGAGAAAAAAAACCTTCCGCATTTCTCGGTAACTTAGAAACACTCGGTAGGTAACGTCAGAAAGCCGTGTGTGTATGGACTATCCTGTCACGACGACAATCGTTTAAAGTGTTTACATGTTTACACTCGGAGAGCCGAATTTACAGCGGCTCCTTCAGCTCATAATATTTATTAATGTTAACGTACTGTAAACTGAGTAAATCATTTTGACTAAGGTCTGTCTTTAAACACTGAAAGAGTACTCCTGACGATACCACCTAACTTTGCCTCTGAGTAAACAAAGAGCACTGATCACACACACACACTTACCAAATCTGTAGATTCAATTCAATTCAATTCAGCTTCATTTGTATAGCGCTTTTACAATGTAGATTGTGTCAAAGCAGCTTCACATAAATGGTCATAGTAACTGGAACAGTGTGGTTCAGGTTTTAGTGTTTAAGTTCAGTTCAGTTCAGTTTAGCTCAGTTCAGTGTGATTTAATCATTACTGAGAGTTCAAACACTGAAGAGCAAATTCATCGATGCGTAGCTCTAACAATCCTGAACCATGCGAGGCAGTGGCGACAGCGGAGAGGGAAAAAAAAACTTCACCTGATGGGAGTGAAGAAAAAAAACCTTGAGAGAACCAGACTCAGTTGGGCACGACCATTTTAATTTCTCCGCTGGCCAAAAGTCTTGTGCAGAACTTTGTAGAGATAGAACAATCGACACCAACTGGAGCGATCGCATCTTTATTAAAAGGAGACGAGCGGCGAATCTTTATTTCACCATTTCCACATGAGAAAAGCTCTCGGGTAAAAAGATGTTCCGTACAAACGTATTTCTGTTGCGTGTTAGCAGACCACTGTATTTCACACGCTGCACTCTCATAGCAGAAAATAAAAACAAAACCTTCGTTGCAGCACATTTATAAACGCAACACTGACAACCCGTGTCTCTGAGCAATTCTTGTTCTTTCTCTTGTTTTGGCAACACAACGTGTCGTCTTCGAAGCTATCATGCAGATTAATGAAGCTGCACCTCATACACAATAGAGCACGCTGATTGGTTTGGTTCGGCGTGACGCAGCTTAAAAAAATTGTAACTGGAAGAGGGAAGTTGCTCTTAACAACGCAAAAACAACACATTTACATTTTTCAGTGTAATATATGTGTGCTAATAGTGTTTATAGCAGTGTGGGACACATATACGACTGTCAACAGCTCAAAACATGTGCTCTGGGGTTTCGTGACTCTTTAAATATCTTGAACAGCCCTTGCAAATATATCACATTTGAGATCAGCTCTTTAATGCTACTTTCACTTTTCATAGAAAGATCAAGAATACAGGAGAAATATGGGAAAATACTTAAATGGGATGACGGCAGGATAGAATGGTAAAATACGGAATAGTCCCAGCAAAACTGGTAGTGTTGACAGGTATGCAAATCTGGTCTGTTTTTCTGTCCAGTCAAAGATGGTTCCACCTGAAGAACAGGGTCCGAGCATCAAGAACCTGGACTTCTGGTCCAAACTCATCACCCTCATCGTCTCCATCATAGAAGAGGACAAGAACTCCTACACACCCTGTCTGAACCAGTGAGTGTCTAATACAGAAGATCCCCTTCAGAAATCATAGGACTGAACAATCATATTCAAGTAAAAGTTCCAATGCTTGCCAAAACAATTTGGGCTCTATTTTGGCGGTCTATACTCAGAGTGCAAAGTGCAGGGCGCAAACGCATTCAGGGCGTGTCAGAATACACTTTTGCTATTTTAAGGATGGGAAAATCCGCTTTGCGCCATGGCGCATGGTCTAAAAGGGTTGAGTTTATTTTCTTAATGAGTTATAGGTGTGTTTTGGGAATAAACCAATCAGAGTCTCATCTCCCATTCCCTTTAAGAGCCAGTTGTGTCATGCCATAAGCGCATTTGCTATTTACAGGACATAAAGTTAGTGTAAGTGTAAAAACTGAGCATTTCACTAGCATTTTCACATAACTTGCACACTCTGCGCTGGACAATAGACCGGCTTTGTTCTGGTCTATTGAAAAATCTATTATAGTTTCTCAAAATAGCAACGTGCCAGCAATGCACCTCAACACACCTCCCTTTTTAGACCAGAAGGCCTATGGGCGCACATATGAGCTTGAATGCATTTACTATTTAAACAGCGTGCTGCAAACGACTCTTGCGCCGAGCTGAAACTAGCAAACAACAATTGCGTAACGCCTTGCGCCACATTGCGCCGGGTGTATGATAGGGCCCTGATCGGGCTAGTAACGATTCTGTCTACTGTCCCAAGCATCTCTCACGCCGGCCCCAGGCCACCGGGCAGTCCTTATTGTTGAGCCCTACCAACCCTACGAGGTCTTAAAGAGATGAAGCCAACCTTCAAGGACTTCAAGGAAAACGCAAAACTTCAGCAATGCAAAAAATTACTTATTAAAAATATCTTAGGGTGGCACTGTGGCTTATTGGTTAGCACTGTCACCTCACAGCAAGAAGGTCGCTGGTTCGAGCCCCGGCTGGGTCAGTTGGCGTTTCTGTTTGGAGTTTGCATGTTCTGCCCGTGTTGGCGTGGGTTTCCTCAGGGTGCTCCGGTTTCCCCCACAGTCCAAACACATGCACTATAGAGCGCTATAGGGAATTGATGAACTAAATTGGCTGTAGTGTATGTGTGTACAGTATGTCCTGGTACTCCAGGTTGGGAGTTGTGCGTTGGGCTAACAACTTACCTCATAAAAACTAGATGTTTCAAAACACCAATATGGTGTGGCTAAATATTAACTTCGATATAAATAGCCCTGGGTGTAAGTAAGTAACTATGGAGCTCAGGTTTATTTGCATAGCACTTTTCACAATAATTGCTGTTCCAAAGCAAAAGTGCACATTGTATTGCATTAAAGTCAAATTCAGAAAAGCCAAGCTTATTAGTTTGAACTACATGGAAGTGACAGAAACTCCAGTTCAAGGACTGGCCACTAGAGGCTGGCAACAACAGGCAGTCATCTTTGTTATTTTCGCATTTGTAATTCTTTACACTACAGTAAATCAGCTGCTTAAAGTGATGTAGAAGAATGAAAGCTGATGATATTAGTGATATAAATGAGACATTGTGTGTGTTTGCAGGTTTCCTCAGGAGCTGAATGTGGGGAAGATCAGTGCGGAGGTTATGTGGAACATGTTTGCTCAGGATATGAGATACGCCATGGAAGGTAAAAAACAAAAACCTCTGACTAATGAAAGGAGAACAGTTCAAATTTTTGTTTTTTTCTCACACTCACACACATTCACATATACAGTTGAAGTCAGAATTATTTATTTGTTTATTTTTTTTCCCAATTTCTGTTTAACGGAGAGCAGATTTCTTCAACACATTTCTAAACATAACAGTTTTAATAACTCATCTCTAATAACTGATTTATTTTGTCTTTGTGATGATGACAGTAAATAATATTAGACTAGATATTCTTCAGGGCACTTCTATACAGCTTAAAGTGACATTTAAAGGCGTAACTAGGGTAATTAGGTTAACTAGGCAGGTTAGGGTAATTAGGCAACTTATTGTATAATGATGGACAGTCGAAAAAATATATAGCTTAAAGGGGCTAATAATTCTGTCCTTAAAATGGTGTTTAAAAAATTAATAGCTGTTTTTTTTTCTAGCCGAAATAAAACAAATAAGACTTTCTCCAGAAGAAAAAATATTATCAGACATACAGTGAAAACTTCCTTTCAATGTTAAACATCATTTAGGAAATATTTTTTAAAAAAATTCAAAAGCGGGCTAATAATTCTGACTTCAACTGTACAGTATATAGTTACATATTGTTATATAGTGTATGTATATATATATATATATATATATATATATATATATATATATATATATAGTGTATTTACTTATTTTTTTTATTCTGTCTGTTTCCCACTTTTTTATTTTATTTATTACATTTATTATTACTATTATCATTAGTAGTACAATAGCTGTAATATTTGTAATTTATTTTACCTTTTAGTTTTTGTCTCTTCACTTATATTTTAGTTCTTTTTCAGTGTAAGGGCTTGTTTTAAACTCTTTTAAACTATATATTTTTCATTTATCTATTTTAATTTATTCATATTAATTTTAGCATTTCTATTTTTATTTGTCTTCAGTATTATTAGACTTATTATTTGCCTTTTACAATTAGCTGTAGTTGTATTTGTTATTTATTTCTGTTTTGTGGTTTTACGTCTTGTCTTATTTCTCATATACTAGTTATATTTCAATTTAAGGTTTGTTTGAAATTGTCCTAAGATGTATTTATTTATTTATTTATTTATTTATTTATTTATTTATTTATTTATTTATTTATTTATTTATTTATTTATTTATTTATTTTTTTATTTAATTAATTTAAGTGTTTTATTGCTTTTATTATTATTATTATTATTATTATTATTATCATTATTATTATTATTGTTATAATTATTTTTATTATTATTATTATTATTATTATTATTATTATTATTATTATTATTATTATATTATTTGATTACCTGTAACAATTATCTAACATCACACACACACACACATAAAGTATATATATATATATATATATATATATATATATATATATATATATATATATATATATATATATATATATATATATATATATATAATGTGTTATGATGTGTATTTAGTTTTAGTTGTCTTAAAATTTATAATATTAATATTATTTATTTAAATTGTTTTTATTTATCTTATTATTTAATTTGTCTTGAAAAGTTTATTTATAAAAATGTCTTATATATTGTTATTAATTTTCTTTTTTTCTCTCTTCGCTTAACTTTTCTTTTATGTTTACTTTGATTCCAAATTGAAGTGTGTGTGTGTTTCTCTATCTTGAGTTTTTAATCGCATTTTCCTAATAACGTTTTCAAATCAAGCACCAGTATAAAACAGCATCAGCCTGTGATGAACTTCCTGTCTCTCTCTCAGAGCATGAGAAGAACAGACTGTGCAAGAGCGCTGATTATATGAACCTGCACTTCAAGGTGAAGTGGCTCTACAACGAATACTGCAAGGAGCTAATCCTCTTTAAGGAACGCGTGCCCGAATATCCGGCGTAAGAAACATTGGCTTTGCTCATGTTTAGTTTTGAGCACTGAACACAGTGGTTATCTGGGTATTGCATGCATGCAGAATATTTATATGATGTGTATAGGCATGTGCCGATATCGAATAATATAATATAAACTGTGATAGTGAACATGCATGATATTGTCATTATGAGCACTTAACAAACTAAAGCAAGTAATTATTGATTATTAAAACATTTTAGCGTGTATTTTAAGAATATGCAGACTGTTTTATCCATATCACAGCAGCCAATGCTGGAAGGTTTCATTTGGTAATTGTTTTTAAACAGAAATCTTTTCACGTTTTGATATCAAGGTGGTCACTTTGAGTTTTTAATATGTTTTTTGATGTAGTTTTGACATCAAGATGCCCCTTAGCAGTCCTGGTTAATTGTGAGTCTGTTGTGTTTCTGTCTGGACAGATGGTTCGAGCCCTTCGTGATCCTCTGGTTGGATGAGAATGAAGAAGTTTCCAGAGATTTCCTACATGGAGCACTGGTCAGGGATGCAAAGGACGGGGTAAATATCAGCAGATTTATTAGTGACACATTCAGGTTATATACAGAAAGGAGAGTTTTAACATCTTTTATATTGAAAATGTAAAGAAAATACACAAATCAGGCACTAAAAGTACAGATAACCTGATAAAAGGTTGCTCCACTAGTAGTAGAAAGTCTTCTTTGTCAATATTACTTCAGTCAAAGTATAAAAGTTGTTGTTTTTTTTATTTACGTAAGGAATGATTCATGAGAACACACACGATAGCGTTACTGGAGATTCACTCTAAATGGATCCTTTGAATCACTGAGTTGTTTACTGCAGACTCACTCTGATTTGATCACTTGAATCACGGAGTTGTTTACCATAGACTCACTCTAAATGGATCATGTGAATCAGTGAGTTGTTTACTGGAGACTCACTCTGAATGAATCATTTGAATCAGTGAGTTGTTTACCAGAGACTCACTCTGAATGAATTATTTGAATTAGTAAGTTGTTTATCATAGACTCACTCTCAATGGATCATGTGAATCAGTGAGTTGTTTACTGGAGACTCACTCTGAATGAATCATTTGAATCAGTGAGTTGTTTACCAGAGACTCACTCTGAATGAATTATTTGAATTAGTAAGTTGTTTATCATAGACTCACTCTCAATGGATCATGTGAATCAGTGAGTTGTTTACTTGAGACTCATTTTAAATGAATCATTTGAATCTGTATGTTGTTTACTGGAAACTCATTCTTAATGATTCATTTAAATCAGTGAGTTGTTAATTTGCAGATTCACTCTGAATAAATCACATGAATCACGCAGTTCTTTACTGGAGACTCTCTCCGGATGAATCATTTGAATCAGTGAGTTGTTTACCAGAGACTCACTCTTATTGGATCACTTGAATCAGTGAGTTGTTTACCATAGATTCTCAATGGATTATGTAATTCAGTTAGTTGTTACTTGAGACTCATTTTGAATGAATCATTTGAATCTGTGTGTTGTTTACTGGAAACTCGTTCTTAATGATTCATTTAAATCAGTGAGTTGTTTATTTGGAGATTCACTCTGAATAAATCACATGAATCAGTGAGTTGTTTACCATAGACCCACTCTAAATGGATCATATGAATCAGTAAGTTGTTAACTATTGATTCACTATGAATGGATCATATGAATCAGCGAGTTGTTTATTATAGATTCACTCTGAATGGATCATATGAATCAGTGAGTAGTTAACCATAGATTCACTCTGAATGGATCATATGAATCCGTGAGTTGTTTACCATAGAGTCACTCTGAATGGATCATATGAATCAGTGAGTAGTTAACCATAGATTCACTCTGAATGGATCATATGAATCAGTAAGTTGTTAACCATAGATTCACTCTGAATGGATCATATGAATCAGTGAGCTGTTTATTATAGATTCACTCTGAACAGATCATGTGAATCAGTGAGTTGTTATTTCGCATGTTTACACTGTTCTTCTGCTGGTTTGTCTGCTCAGTTCCAGGTGACGTCGGAGCATGCGCTCTTCTCCTGCTCGGTGGTGGACGTCTTTTCTCAGCTCAACCAGAGCTTCGAGATCATCAGGAAGCTGGAGTGCCCAGATCCACAGATTGTTGGCAATTACATGAAGAGGTTTGCTAAGGTGAAAAGCATTTATTTATGATCCTCATCACTAGAATGAACCCTTCCCACTTTGTAAAAGTAATTCAATAAATACTAGAAGTTTAATAAAATGTATTGTGATGCTACACTGTAAAAAGTATGTGTATATTAGCAGTTTTATGTTGTGATTCATGTTTTTATTTTTCCCCTGTTTATTTTTGCTTTTAAATTGAATTATGGGTGCTTTATCTTTCTTTCGGCAACTTTTAACCTTGAAATATTATGCTTGGATATGTTAACACAACTTAGCATGTTGTTCGTAAGAATATATTGTTAATGTTGTTAGTATGGATATATTGTTTGCATGAATTTACATTTAAAAAGCTTTTGGTAGCATGTATTAGCAGCATATGCATACTTTTTCATACCAGTGAACTGAAATAACACTTTAACTTATGCATTTTAATTATATTAGTCACAAATGACAAAACATTTTAAAGGTGCAGTGTGTAAGTTTGACACCCAGTGGTTGAACTAGGTATTGCACTCCTGGATCCAAACACACGCAAGCACAGATTGCCAGATTGAGGAGTGAGTCTGACTATTGAGCCTAAAGGCTAATTTATTATTTAGTATTCTGAATAAAAGCAGCGGCATACGATAGAAGGAATATTCTCCATATTAAAAGGAGCTTTGGTCTTACCAACACCTGGAATTGATATATTAGAAGCGGCTTCTGTTTCCGAACAACAGAAAACTCACCTAATTTATATTATTTGCTGATTAATAACCACCTCATGTAGAACTCTGAATCTGCATCTCATTTTGGAGTCTGCTACTGTCCACCGGAGGTTGGATTTCGGTTAAAGACGCATGCTATGAGAGCCTTCCTGACTGAATGAAATACGCTGGTTTCCATCAAGGTAACCTGGGGTGCTGGAATATAATTGGCTGAACTGTCAGTGGGTGGGTTAAATGACCAAAACAAAGACAGACACTCCAGCACATAATGTACATGTTTAAAGCAGAATATCTGACTTCAGCAGTGTTTTTCAGATAAACAAGAATGTTCACCGAACATGTTTCTGAAAACATATCTGAAACATATTACGGAAATTTTATGCTTTAGAAGAGGCAAAAACTGACATACTGCATTTTTAGTAATTAAGCAGCAATGTAATCAATCAAGTGTAGTGTAATGAATGTAGAACTAATAATAAGAATAATAATAATAAGAATAATAATAATAATATATGTATATATATATATATATATTGTGGAGGTGGAGGAGTTTAAGTATCTTGGGGTTTTGCTCATGAGTGAGGGAAGGATGGAGCGTGAGATTGACAGGTGGATTGGTGCAGCGGCAGCAATAATACGGTCTGTTGTGGTGAACAAGGAGCTAAAGCGAAAGGCAAAGCTCTCGATTTACCGGTCAATCTACATTCCTACTCTCACCTATGCTCATGAGCTTTGGGTCATGACCGAAAGGACAAGATCTCTGATACAAGCGGCCGAAATGAGTTTCCTTCGAAGGGTGGCAGGGCGCACTCTTATAGATAGGGTGAGGAGCTCTGACACCCGGGAGGAGCTCGGAGTAGAGCTGCTGCTCCTCCACATCGAGTGAAGTCAGCTGAGGTGGCTTGGGCATCTGTTTCTGATGCCTCCTGGACGCCTACCTAGGGAGGTGTTCCAGGCATGTCCCACCGGAAGGCGGCCTCGGGGAAGACCCAGGACATGCTGGAGGGACTATGTCTCTCGGCTGGCCTGGGAACGCCTCGGGATCCCCCCAGAGAAGCTGGAGGAAGTGTCTGGGGATAGGGAAGTCTGGGGTTCTCTCCTGAGACTGCTGCCCCCGCGACCCGGCCCCGTAAAAGCGGCAGAAAATGAATGAATGAATGAACTAATTAATCACACTTTTTTTGAAAATTAATTGCAATTATTCGCATTTAAAAAAACTGAAACTTGTAATTTTGGCTATTCAAATGTAAAATTAATGTAAACGCAAGACAAAAACTATTTAAATTCAAAATATAATTGTTTATTAGAATTTTTGTTTAACTTGTAACACAGATTTCTTCATGTAAACAGCAAACCCACAATAACCATCAAGATCCTGGCTCGACAGACATATTTATTACAGAAATTAAAAGGCATGTTAGAGCCATTTGAATTTCAGAACAATCTATGCCAATAAAGAAAACATTGATTTCCATGTTGGATTCTAAGTGGACTGCAAAAAAATGCCAAAATACAGGAATTGCAGATATGGAAAATGGAAAATTATAATAACAATAAATTACTGAACACAAACATTGTACTCTTTGTAAAGTTGTATTGCTGTGAGTTGAGAACATTATTTATAAAGTAGAAACAATTGTGCGTGCGTGCACACAGACCAGGGCCGTGCACAGGGGCGTGGCCCGGTGGCTAGAGCCACTGCCCGTCTGCCCTCATTGGCTTAGGTGCCTCTCTCAGGAGGCACTTGCACTTCACTTTGCGATCGTGTTGCAGCACCTGCCCCTGTAAGGGTCTGTGCACAGGCCTGACACAGTTGGACACACACACAGACAGACACACACACATAACACCCGCAGGACTGCGCAAGGATCGACTCCCTTCAGATTCAACACTCATGATCGCGTTCATCAAATTTGCTTTAAGTAAGCGTTCTAAAGTATATCTGTATTTCACAAGGATTCTGACACATCAATGTGAAGCAGACACTTTGGTTGCGTTTAAGGAGGAAACACGTCAAACTTACCGAAACATTGGAGGGCTCATGCTGAAAGGCATTGGAATAGGCTACGCTGGCTTTGACAGCTCGCGACTTCACCTGACACTTTCTAAGTACATTTACATAAGACACCAATTCTCTGATTTTAATATGTTTAAGATAATACTCTTATTAAAAGTCTACCATGTAAGCAGCGATTTAAATAAGGACCACCGAGTCACGAAATGTTTTTCTTTTTCGTTCGCCATGCGGTATCAAATTACATTAGAAGTTGAAAGTTAAAAATGAAACACCCGAAATTGCGTGAAACTCTTGAGCAGTGGTTCTCAAATTTTTTTCATCAAGTACCACATCAGAAAAAAATTGCCTCTTCAAGTACCACCAAAATGAGCAGTATTGAAATATAGTAGCGTAGTCGGCCCAGTGAAGCAGTTACAGCTCTGCACAGTTAAAAAATGTGGCAGATTACCTTAGAAATATAGGCTATATGTCATATATGGCTTATTATGTACATCATTTTTGATACATTTTGAAATGTGTGTAGCATGTACATGACATATTTAATTCCTCCGCGTACCACTAGAAGAAAGCCTGCATACCACTAGTGGTACACGTACCACAGTTTGAGAACCACTGCTCTAGAGGAAACGCTGGAGAGCCTGGTGATGCGGCATTAATTCTTTTATACTGAAACTTGCCTTCAAAAAGGGCTTCCTTGGTCTTATCCATATTTCTTTGCATGTTTACCACATGTCAGCCACAACAGGAAGTTAAAAAAACCTGCAACTGCGTTAATTGCGTAAATTTTTTTAACACGTTAAATATTTCAAATTATTTGCATGCATTAACGCACTAATTTTGACAGCACTAATATATATATTTATATACAGGGCTTTACATTAACACCCGCCAACCTGCCAAATGTGGGTAGATTTCAGCGGTGGCGGGTAAGACACACACTCCCACTAGCCACTTTGGCTGGTTGAAAATAATTTCCACAGATAATAATTCTTAAAAGCAGGGTTCGACAATAAGGATGGTCCAATATGCATGCACAGGCGATCGAGAAGCAACACAACTGACAAAAAAATTGCGTTCGCAAATTCACACGAGAAAAACAGGTGAATACCGAATGAGAGGATAATCACTCTCGCTAACAGCTGAGGTGATGCGCGACTGTTTATAACGCGTGCGCGCTCCCGTTTGCTTTTGTGAAGCAACTGTCTAGAAATACAACTGATGCGATCGATTCTCTTTCAAATAGACTGAACAAACAGGGAGGAACATGCACCCACAGTCCTGCAGCTTTCCAGAGTTCCAGAGTTGACTTATTGTGAGCAGCGCCAGTTGCTTTCGGTTTAACCATTCTTTGAAAAGATCATTTACGGGTCTATCATTAACCAAGTGTGTGTGATCATCCTTTCATTATCACACCGTATGTTTTTTACCTGCTTTCTTTTGCATTAATATGGTTTAATTATCTTTTTTACAATAACATTGCTTTAATAGGAGAATAACTCCCCATTTATGTGTAGTTAACTGGTGATCTGGGACCTTTAGCCAGGACACATGACTGTGCATATGTTTTGTTAAATAAAAAGTTTAGTATTCAGCTATATTTATCATGTTTTCACACATTTAAAATGTGTTGCTAAGAAATAATGAACTGTTTATGTATGGTGTAGTCAGAGATAAATTGGGTAAATCCTTCATTTTTGGCTCTGAAAATTATGAAAACTAATTGTAATATATGAAACCCTGAGCCATCTGCTCATGATTATTGAGCAAGCACAAAAAAGTGAAATGAATGAGGAGGCATGTAGAGATAACACAAACTCTAAATCAAGTAATTTTAGCATGTTAAAGTCATATTTATGTGTATAAAATATATTTCCCCAACAATAAAATTGTGGCTAGTGAAAATGGCGAGTGGCTTGTAATGTTGGAAAACTACTAGCCACAGTGGCTGGTGGTCAAAAAAGTTAATGTTAAGCCCTGTATGTATATATATATATAAACATTCAGCATTAAAATTCAGATATCTCAGATTTATGTCTTATAATCTCATTGTTCTTTCTTTCAGACCATCGGAAATGTTCTTCTGTCATACGCCGACATCATTACCAAGGATTTCCCCACTCACTGCAAGAAGGAGAAAGTGGTGCGTCACAGTCATGTGTTCACACTCATCAATATCAATGTGTGTGATTTAAGGTCATTGACCGTCCTGTTCTCTGTTGTTTTCAGCCCTGCATCATCATCAATAATATCCAGCAGCTGCGCGTTCAGCTGGAGAAGATGTTTGAGGCCATGGGAGGGAAAGACGTGAGTTGATCAATGCATTTACTCATTAACTGATTACAGTAACACTGCATGTGTCACAAATGAGTGATTCTTATACTGAAGGGCTGTTGGATCCTTGATTCTGATTGGCTGCTGAGCGTTCTAAGGTGTGCTGTTATTTTCAGATAAACACACACAGATAAAGTAGTTCCGGCAGGTTCGTTCATTCATTTTCTTTTCGGCTTAGTTCCATTATTAATGTGTGGTCGCCACAGTGGAATGAACCGCCAACTTATCCAGCATATGTTTTATGCAGCGGATGCCCTTCCAGCTGCAACCCATCACTGGGAAACAACCACACACTATCATTCATACTCATACTCATACTCTATGGCCAATTTAGCTTACCCAATTCCCCTATAGCGCATGTGTTTGGACTTCGGGGAAAACTGGAGCACCCCGAGAAAACCCATGGCATCATGGGGAGAACATGCAAACTCCACACAGAAATGCCAACTGGCCCAGCCGGGACTCAAACCAGTGAACTACTTACTGTGAGGTGACAGCGCTACCCACTGCGCCACCGTACCACCCGGCAGCTTTATATATGGGAAATCGGGACACAAAGAAACACTTTTTGGTTTCAGCTAAACAAAGCAATGGGGTTCGACAAACCCAGCAACACACAAGCCTCTCCTACAAATGAGCACTGAAATTATAATCGCCGAATCTATGGGTTCTGTGCAGTATTGCCAAAAGTGCCAGGAGTAAAAATGTTACTATTTACCCCACCTGCGGGGCAAGTTTTAACAGACAGAGGGTTAGTTGTAACACATGCTTAACGGATCATAAACCCCCCTGTCTGAGCAGGGTGTTTTCAAACCTCTAGTTTGGAAAAAGTCAGGAAAGTGGGTGTGTCCACTTTCCAGCTCTGTCCAGCTCTGTTTAGGTGGGAGTGTCCGGGGAGGAAAAAGGGAAGATTTTGCATAAAAATGGGAGTTTCCATTTGGGCACGCGCTGATTTTCACAGTCATGTGATGCATTTCGATTAGCGCAAGAAAGTAATCAAATCGTTTGTTGCAACATCAAAGTCCATCCCTGCAAAGGCGAAACAAATGATGACAGAGAAGTTAAAAAAAGCAAATGTTGACTGCGGTCAGGCCAGACGCCAGTTCAATAAGAACGGTCATTCTAGCCACCAGTGTATTTCGGTGGTGTCTCCTACACTGTGTATTACGGTAGAGCACTAAACAGCAATGTACAGCAAGCTGACAGGGAAGATGACGAGGTGACTCGCTACATTAAAACCGCTGTCATGGAAAATTAAACGAGTGTTCTTGGCTGGTCGAAGACCCAAAACCAAAACCTGCTAAATTAGCCAGATCAGAACTCTGCATCTCGGCCAGCAGCAGTGAAAGGGTGTTCAGTAGGGATGTAACAATATTGTAAATACCGTCATACCGCAATAGTAATTATTTTCAATATTACCGTAGGCGCATGACTCAATAAAACTAGATTTCTGAGAAAAGTTTGCTCAGGCGAATGAAGCGAACGGGAGGTAGCGGGAACTACAATTCCCATCAGCCCAGGCGTGGCCATCATCCTTTGCGGTCTGTTGTCACTACAGATCCAGTAATGTGGAAATGGAGTGTGCTGCTAGTAGCGGGGAAGAAAAAGAGCTGGAAATGATCGAACCTAAAGCGGGTTTTAAATCAGATGTGTGGAAGCATTTCGGTTTCTTTCTAAAAAGATACGAAAAAGGAGAAAAGGTGACAGACAAAGACAAAAACAGTATGCAGGCACTGCCAGACTGTGGTGAAATATAAGTCGGGGAACACGACTAATAACAGTCATGGGGACTGCAGAACACAGCACACTTGTTAGATTGATGCAGACATTGACTTGTACCGCAAAGAGACCTCTATCTCACTCATGGCTTGTCCTCTCAAGTGGTGGAAAGACGATGCACAACGTTACCCACTGCTGTCAACCTTGGCTAAATCATATCTCTCTGTCCCAGAAACCTCAGTCCCAAATGAGAGGGGTTTAATAATTTAAATAATTTAATAATTTTCCTCAAAAAACCCATCTCTATCTAAGTGAGTGAGTGATTACATGTTGAATGTGATGAGTTTTCAACAATACTAAATTGAAACTTTATTTTTTATATGGTTTAATAGTTTTTTGTTATTAAAATTGAAAAATTGAAGTTTCTGTTTGGAAACTTACAGATAGATGGCTGATTTGTATGTCATTGATATGTTCAGTGCTAATGTAAATAAACACTTTTGGCACTTTTTTCGAGTCTTTTCATTAGTTTTGCTTTTCCTGTAATTTATTCAATAAATACCAAACCGTGCCATTCATACCTTGATATTATCGTACCATGAAACTCTAAAACCGTTACATCCCTAGTGTTCAGTGCTGCTGGACGCACCATCCTGAGCGCAGGACTGTGCTAAAGCCATCTATAGTGGATTCAATAATGTTCCTCCACAAAAACACGTAGACTAATCTTGGTGAGTAAAGGGTTTTTAAAGTATAAATAAATATTAATTAAACTATAAAATCATAACGTAGTCTTAGTATACAGGCTAATGTTGGCATTATTATTCAGCTTCACCGTCGCCTTAAGGCCAGATTGTGCAGAGAAGGGGCGAAACAAACCCCGCAGAGCCTTTATCTTAATTTTATTATTTGCCAAATACCCGTCATCATTTATATTTTATTTTAATTTAATTTGTTAAGAAAGACTTCTTTTCATTGGTGTGTTGGCCAATTTGTGTATGGACATAGGCCTATTTAGAGTGCTGACATGTTACGATGTTACAGAGGACTTATTTCATTTCTTTGTTCCAACTTCCAAGTGGCCTATAACCTATGTTTGTTACGAATAAATTATGTTAAAACATATAAATTACTCATTCTTGTAAAAAGGCAAAAGAGTTGTGTGCATGTGCACATTTAAAGAGCCCCTATTATACATGAAATAGGGTCATATTTTGGTTGTAAGGGTCTCCAGCAACAGTCTAATATGCATGCAAGGTCAAAAAACACTTTTATGGTCTTATAATCTGCATTTATTTTTACCTAATTATCCCAGCGACTCCCGTATGAATCTTCCAGTGATTCATTTGTTCCCAAACCCCTCCCTAGCGCCAAGCTAATCTGCACTGATTGGACCAATGACAGTCTGCTGCGATTGATCGACACTAACTGCTTTCAGCCAGAGACAGAGTGAAATGCCCAGCAGCTAATCAACAAAATAGAAGTAGTCACAGTGCATACACGCTCGATAGTGTAAGGCGTGGAGTTTAGCTGCTAGTGGATGCATGTAAACACAGACGATGGACTTGAAAATACAGATGACTGACTATTTTATTGAGCAAAAACTCCCAAGAACTGGCAAGGAGATCTCCTAGCTTGTCACATTCTGCTCTTTTCACAGACACACACACACACACACACACATATTGCCCTCGTCCTTGCGCACGCGTCCACACACACACACACACACACACACACACACACACACACACACACAGACATAACCCTCCTTCAGACAACATCGCGCGCACGCACGCACACACACACACACACACATTACTCTCCTTCACGGGAACAAAAGCAGCACGCGTCGCGTTTTTAACGTGGCTTTGCACGCGATATGTAATGTAATGTGTATTTATATAGCGCATTTATTGTGTATGGCCGTACACCCAAAGCGCTTTACAATCATGAGAGGGGTCTCTCCACACCACCACCAGTGTGCAGCATCCACTTGGATGATGCGACGGCAGCCACAGGACAACGGCGCCAGTGCGCTCACCACACACCAGCTATTGGTGGAGAGGAGAGACAGTGATAGAGCCAATTCGGTGGAAGGGGATGATTAGGAGGCCATGATCGTAAGGGCCGATAGAGGGACTTTGGCCAGGACACCGGGGTTACACCCCTGCTCTTTCACGAGAAGTGCCATGGGATTTTAATGACCACAGAGAGTCAGGATCTCAGTTTAACGTCTCATCAGAAAGACGGCGCCCACTGACAGTGTAGTGTCCCCTTCACTATACTGGGGCATTAGGACTCACACAGACCACAGGTTGAGCGCCCCCTGCTGGCCTCACTAACACCACTTCCAACAGCAACCTAGTGTTCCCTAGTGGTCTCCCATCCAGGTACTGACCAGGCTCAGCCCTGCTTAGCTTCAGTGAGTCTTGGGCTCCAGGGTGACATGGCTGTGGCATGAGGATATAGCCAGTTAACCTGATACAGTACACACGGTTACAAGTAACAAATCACAACTAAATACATTTGCAAGCTAGAGTCAACGAGGCAACAACTTCAATCGCACGTACTTACACTTGAGACATGGAGGAAGACATGTCCTGACATGTCCAGTCTTTACTGAACCTTCCTTTAACAAACGAAGTATTCTTTGTAGCATGTAGTTTCCAGAAGTTTCCAACCGCTTGGTTATAATGCTGAGGTTTCATCTTTGGGTAGAGACTCGATAATATCCATCTGCAGTGTGACTTCAATCGACCGGCATGTTTGTGTGTGTGTGTGGGTTTCTGCGTCAGAGGGCGGGGCCACAGGTTTCAAATCTCCCGGGTTTGCGCGTGCACGTGAATAACTTGGTTTCGTTCGTACGTCATGGCGAAACACCTAATGACTCGTTATCAAGACGACTCGTTTGAAGCACTATGAGTCGACTCTTTTATAGATGAATCAACCGTTTTAAACACTGTACTCTTACAGATTTAAGCCTTAGCTGGATACTTCACTTCACTTAGAGCTGTGTTATGTAGGGTCCAGCCAGTTGGTACAATGACGGTGTCCACTGGTGGATGAAGGTTCACTGCATGTTCGGTCTTTCCAGTGCACATTGTTGATTTATATTAAACTTAACTCATATCTGACTCCAATTTTAGTATGAGGTGGTTTAGAATATTAATATATTTATCCTCGTTTTATCTGACTCCAATTATAAAACATTGAGAAGATTATTTTGTTTCCTTTCACATTATTTTAGATTATGATTGAATATTCTTTCAGTTTGTTATTATACCTTATTCTCATTTATTCAGATTCCTATAGCATCCCGAGTCTTGCACCGGCCGGGTATACAATCTCCTAATACAAGCTTGTCAGTCTATGTCATTAAACAGAGGCGATTAACCACTCTCCTAAAACAGCAGAACCCTACATTACTCAATTTAGGAGATTTTTACAAGGTCCCAAGAGATCTGTTATCTACTTAATCAAGAAAAAGTATTTTAATAATAATCGCACAGGATTATAAGTTTGTAGATGAAGGCCTAAATACCCACATTTAGATTAGTTTCAACAATATTTTGTTGCTCTAAATAGAAAACCCATTGTTGGCCTTTTACAGTCTAAGTATACTTGAATTAATGCCAATGTGCTAGTTGGATATCTAACAACATTGTATAGCGTGCCACGCTGCTCCGTCTAACATGTTTTAGTCCGTTACTAACCTGTACAGGGGCTTGTAGTGCTATGGACAACAATATTTACCAGTGATAATAACACGAGGACTGTTTGAATAATTCAAATCATAACAATTTATTAGTCAGGTAAATAAGTATTATGCCAAATTCATTCAGACTATTCATAAACGATCGATATAAGACATCAAATTATCAAAGACAAATCCAAGATGAAAAGATGCATTCCTGACTTCAAAATATACATAACATGGAGCGTAAGCTGATCTGGGTAAGCAGAATCGCGCCGAGCATTTCTTAAACCTTACCTCAAGTAATCCAAGAATCCCCTCAAGGAAAGGGGTGTGTGTATAACAAAAGGCATTTGCATTTAGTGCTGCCTGTGGGAAAGTCACACCCTTCACAGTGGTTCAAAAGATGCCTGAAGTTATATATTTATTGTTTTGATTATGTCTGTTTCTGAGGGAATGAGATCATTGTACCAATCGCACTGAGACATTTCAAATGATATCAAACATGATAGTTAAAGTCAGTTTGGTTAGTCTAAAACATTGAAACATTGAAATGACCATATGTGTGAGTTGGGGTGGTTGAAGGCGAGTTTCAGCAGACTCAGATGTAAATGTAGCAGGAGCTGGTTTTTCCCGCATTCCCACCTGCTGGGTTGTGGAGTCAATTGGCTGTTTTCAGCTCATGTTTGAATTGTCAAAGACATTAAAATATTTGTAATATATCTTACAGTTACACACTATATGGAGGGGCATTTTCAAAAACCCATAATATGCGCTCTTTAAATAATGTCGGGCTTTAAACGGGTTTGGACTTTATAAAGCTGTCAATCAAAATGTATCTGTGAGGCTCGGGCTGAATTCTTACAGGCTCGGACGCTATCGGGTCTAATTTTTATGGCTCGATTACAGCTTTATCCTGCGCTCCCCTACCCATCAAAAGTGTACAGAGCACAGATCAACATCCCATAATACAATTCACAACCACCGCAAATAAACCCAAAACATGGAAAAATATGGAAACTGTTCATTAACAGATATTTTTACAGTGTGTGTTCATCCATAAATCTCTCATATTCACATCCTTCCCATCATTCATTCATTCATCGATTCTGGCCGGCAGTAAAACATCCCACGCTTCCCTCTCTAGCTCAATATCTGACTCATTTCTGCTTCTCTTCCTGCTCAGCATCAAACACACACCGTTCAGCTCCAGTCAGACACATTTAACAGCACACATCATCATTCTCGCATTCACTCTGCATTCGCATTGACGTCATGCATCTGCAATCATAAACGCTCCCTGACAAACAATCCCATCCATGAATATTCATGAGCTGATGCATATTTGATGTGCATTATGAATGTTGGCTGGATTTATTAGTCTGCAGGATTCCCAGCAAACTCCCATAACTCACTGAGTGTTCAGCAATCTCAGCGCATGCTCAACATGTGTGCTGGATTTCACAAGCGGGCGGAGTCTTAGTGCTAAACAGATTCCATTGGCTGGAAGTAATTGATGTCATCAGTTTTGAAAGTAATCGAATGCTTTCATTATAGATCTGTGCTTTCTTAAAGTGACAGTGCTCTTATTTAATGTAATCAAAGCACAGATCAGAATGTACGATATTCATGTGCTTCTCCTCACTAAATAATAATAATAATCACTTTAATCAATATTTAAATTATACAGTGTAGAAAAGGTTCATGAGAATTGATTACTTGATTTAATTTTTGTATATTAGGCCATTCATTTGATCAATTAATTAATAATACCATTAGTTTTATTATAATAATACCATATTTCTGTTTCAACTTTATTTATTTTCATTCAAACTGCTCTGAATTATGAATGTTAGCTGGCTTTAATAGTCTGCAGGATTTCCAGCAAACCTCTGTTACTCACTGAATATTCATTACCTCATTTATCTCAGCGTTTGCTCAGTCTGCTAAAGATGTTTGCTGAATTTTAAGAGGGGGCGGAGTCTTAGTGATGCACAGATTCCATTGGCTGGAAACAAGCAGTGTGATGTCATCAGAGTGGATGACATAAAAGTCAAGACTCAGTTCATTCTGCAGCACTTTATATCATACAGATTATTTTTAATCAAAGATTGTTTTTAGCTGCACAGAAATAAATAGGAAAGTAACAGCACTGATGTGTGTTATAAATAAATGTGTTAATAATTTAGCCATTATTAAGCAACTTTAATTTGAGTTTTTTAACACTCATTAGATGAAAATAAAATACAATTCACCCTTTAATTCTCCCAGTGCTTATGCTAAATTTCATAACCCCATGAAGATTATGTGAAATAATTTAAACTAAATAAGGAATGTAATACAGAATGCATGCATGTTATTTTTTTTATTCAGTCCTGCTCTAAGATATTTTAAATAAACTATGTTTTAATACAGTCCACAAGTCTTTCAGGTGACCTATTTTGACCTGGAAGAAAATTCAAAGAGTTTTAATTTAGGAACATTTTATTTTATTTTGTATTTTATTTTATTTGTTGTTTATTTTTTTTGTCTTTTATTTTGTATTTTGTTGTGTTTTATTTTATATTGTATTTTACTTTATTTTGTATTTTATTTTATTTTTTGTATTTTTTTTGTATTTTATTTTAATTTGTATTTTATTTTATTTTGTTTTGTATTTTATTTAATTTTATTTTATATTTTATTTTGTATTTTATTTTTATTTTGTTTTATTTCATTTTTTATTGTATTTTATTTTATTTAGTTTTTTATTTTATATTATATTTTATTTTGTATTTTATTTGTATTTTATTTCATTATATTTTATTTGTATTTTATTTTATTAAATTCGATTTTTTTTTCTACTTTATTTTGTATTTTATTTTATTATATTTAATTTTTTTATTTTATTTTAATAAATTCGATTTGTATTTTATTTTATTAAATTCGATTTTTATTTTATTTCATTTTATTTTATTTTCTACTTTATTTTGTATTTTATTTTATTTTTTTATTTTATTAAATTTGATTTGTATTTTATTTCATTTTATTTTTATTTCATTTTATTAAATATGATTTTTATTTTATTACATTTAATTTTGTATTTTATTTTATTTTGTTTTTATTTTATTTGTTTATTAAATGAGATTTTAATTAAATTGTATTTTCATTTATTTAATAAGTTTGATTTTTATTTTATTTCATTTTTTTATTTTTGTATATATTCATTAATTAATTAATTTATTTTAATTTATTTTAATATTTAGCTTTTTTTTTTTTTTTTTTTTTACTTTTTTTTACCTTTTTTGAGGTTCAAAATATTTTGGACCTGTATGGTATGTAGGGAGCAATTTTACTTGTCAAAAATAATTCTCTAAAATGACCAATGAAATAATAATGTTATTGTCAAAAAATAAAAATAGCAAACTCACTTCTCATAATTCCTATATCTCACACATTTTTTATTTAATTTTCCTCCTAAACATATATATGTTATTGTGTGTGTGTGTATGTGCGTGCGTGCGTGCGTGTGTGTGTCTGCAGGGATTTATAAAAAAAAAAAAGCTGTTCATCTGTTATGCTTAAGCAGAAAATTATGTGATTTCAGAAAAAGAAGTGATAATTGATGAATCAATCCAGACGGATAATGATGTTGTTTTGTGTGTTTTTGCAGTTAAACGTGGAGGCCAGTGACTTCATGAAGGATCTGCAGGTCAAGCTGAACAATGTGATGGATGATCTCAGCAGGGTCTTTGCCGTCAGGTCAGCCGGGATTATTATGGGGTGGACATTTTTGGAAAATAAAATGCACGTTTGTTTTTTTAAGAGAGATTTTTTATTTAGTGTCCATATGTTCAGGCCCACGTCAGAGATCTGCCGATTTACACAGATTTTTATAGCCCATAATTAATTCTACAGTTGATGTCAGAATTATTTGCCCCCTTTGATTTCTTTTTCTTTTTTAAATATTTCCCAAATGATGTTTGACAGAGCAAGGACATTTTCACAGTATGTCTGATAACATTTTTTCTTCTGGAAAAAGTCGTATTTGTTTTATTTCGACTAGAATAAAAGCAGTTTTTAATTTTTTAAACACCATTTCAAGGTCAATATTATTAGCCCCTTTAAGCTAATTTTTTTTTCGATAGTCTACAGAACAAACCATCATTACACAATAACTTGCCTAATTACCCTAACCTGCCTGTTAACCTAATTACCCTAGTTAAGCCCTTAAATGTCTCTTTAAGCTGTATAGAAGTGTCTTGAAGAATATCTAGTCTAATATTATTTACTGTCATCATGACAAAGATCAAATAAATCAGTTATTAGAGATGTGTTATTAAAACTATTATGATTAGAAATGAGCTGAAAATATTTTCTCTCTGTTAAACAGAAATTGTGAAAAATAAAGAGGGGGGCTAATAATTCAGGGGGGTTAATAATTCTGGTTTCAACTGTATTTTACCATATTTCCATATGCCAGATAAGGGGAAAACTGCAAAAAAAAAAAAAAAAAGGATTTTTGTCTTCTTTCTAGTCCAAAAAGATATATTAGACATAAACAGATTAGATATAGACACATTCATAAATCAAGAAGCATTATCTAGACTAGCAAAAATATTGTCTTGTTATTAGTCAAAATCATAAGTACAAATTAAGTAGGTTTTTCCTGAAAATAAGCAAAATAATTTTATTTCAAGCAAAAACAGGATTCTTTTCCTTCTTGATTTAAGAATTTTGAGGTATTTGGACTAGAAACGAGACAAAAATTCTCATTTTCTTTTCTATTTATTTACTCATGTAAATGTGTAATATTTAGTTTTTATATTCAGTTCCGTTCATCTTTATTTCTCTAACGCTTTTACAATGTAGAGTGTGTCAAAGCAGCTTAACACAGAGCATTTTAGTAAATTGATTCTGTGTCAGTCCAGCTTTCAGAGTTTCAGTTTTCATTCATTCATTCATTCATTTTCTTGTCGGCTTAGTCCCTTTATTAATCCGGGGTCGCCACAGCGGAATGAACCACCAACTTATCCAGCAAGGTTTTACGCAGCGGATGCCGCAACCCATCTCTGGGAAACATCCACACACACACACACACACACACACACACACACTCATACACTACGGACAATTTAGTCTACCTAATTCACCTGTACCGCATGTCTTTGGACTGTGGGGGAAACCGGAGCACCCGGAGGAAACCCACGCAAAGGCAGGGAGAACATGCAAACTCCACACAGAAAGGCCAACTGAGCCGAGGTTTGACCCAGCGACCTTCCTGCTGTGAGGCGACAGCACTACCTACTGCGCTACTGCCTCGCCAGTTTCAGTTCAGTGTGGTTTAATATTCACTGCTGAAACTCCAAACACTGAAGAGTAATCCATCCATGCGCAGCTCCACCAGTCCCAAACCAAGCAAGCCAGTGGCGAACTGTGGCCAGTGATATTAGTTTCAGTAAAATTATTTGAATAATATGCCAACATTTATATGATTTATGTACAGTACAGTTACATAAAGTAACATTTTCTGTCTTTTAGTAGGTGTGTTATATATGAGAGACCTTGTTTACCAACAAAGCGGTTCCAATTGTATTTGAAGTAAACCTTAATTTAAAAAGTTATAATCAGATATTCTGCTTTGAAAATGTGCGTTATGTTTTGGAACGGCTGTCTTTGTTTTGGTCATTTAACCCGCCCACTGCCAGTTTAGCCAATTATATTTCAGCACCCGGGTTACCTTGCTGGAAAACAGAATATTTCATTCATTCAGTCAGGAAGTCCCAAAGCATGCGCTCATGAGCGAAATACGACCTCCAGTGGACAGTAGCAGACTCTGAAATGAGATGCAGATTCAGAGTTCCACATGAGGTGGTTATTAATTAGCAAATAATAGTGTAAACATTAGGCGAGCAGGTTACATTGTAACAGAAATGTAAATGCAGACATTCAGAAGCACAGAATACTGCACTCACTGCACTCCAGCCAAATGGTGAGGTTTATAATCTAACTAATACATATTAACCCTCTTTAACATGATTAAATGTAGACGCTGAATCACTGATATGTGTTGGTTTGCGCTGAGTCACAGTTCTACAGTTTCAGACAGTTTATTTTATTTTCAGGATCTGAGGTGAACTATCTGCTGCTGCCTAAGGCTGATTTATACTTCTGCGTCAAGCGCACGCATATGCTACAGTGCGGCCTACGCGTGGACGCGCACCTCTCAAAAATTTTAACCACACGTCGCAACGACGCGTAGCGCAAGCTCTGTAATTGGTCTGCTTGGTAGCGCTGACGAGTTGGGCGAGTTTTGTGCATGTGGGCGATTTGTTTACAAGTCTCGTGAAGGAGATCCGAATGGAAATTTTTGATTTGCGTTTTCCTCATAATTGCACGTCCTCCGCTTTTTCTGCCTTAAAATAAGCTACTTTGATCCACTTGTGCATTAAGGAAGCGTTCAGAAAAAACAAAACACCAGTGAAGAAACTCGACACAGACGAACACTAACGCCTCAACTAGTGTTTCGGAAGTGTTATTGCAGAGCAACAGAAGCCGCGAGCAGAAGTATAAATGCACAGCTACGCGTGGTGCATGCACCGTGGGTCACGCCGATCACTTGACGCAGAAGTATTGACCTTATTCTAAAATGCGGAAGTGCACCTGTTTTCGCGATTATTTTAGAACAGGGGTCTCAAACTCGCGGCCTGCAGGCCATTTGCGGCCCTCAGTGCAATATTTTGTGGCCCGCGCCGACCGCTGTACACTGACAGAATCAGCGGAGCGGGGAGAGAGAGCGCTCCCCGCTCCGCTGATTCTATCCGTACACAGCGGTCACTGGCATTCCCTGCCCGCCGTGTAAACAAAGGGGCGGGGATGCCAGTGACGTCACCACGCACCCCGCCCCTTTGTTAGACGCTGTGACGGGCGGGAAGTATTAGGAGGGAACTCGCGCCGGCCAGAACCAAACTGTTCCCGCCCCTGCCTGCCACTTTGCTACCTATCTGCAGCCTGCCACCTACCTAGCTACAGCCTGCATCTTATATATATTATAGGTAGATACAGACTGGTACAGACTGATGTGACTGGAGTGGGGTGGGGGTGTTTTATTTATACATATATACGCCTTTTTTTAGGTGAGGGCAGGCACGTGCACACATAGGGCTCAACCTGTGCAGAGCACATGCCCTTTTTAGTCTTGGATAGAAAGTGCCCTTCCAAAATGATCAAAAGTGCCCCCGCGACGCGACACACCCTCGGTCCCGCCCTTCAGTAGGCGCGCGACAACACCGCTCTTGAGTACGCGCGCAATAACTCCGCTCTTCAGTACGCGCGCATCCACTCTGCAGATCTGCACCAATCCCCCTACCACCATCCCCCCCCCCCCACCCCCCCCCCCCCCCATCCACAAGTTTTGAGTGAGTTCCCCCAAGCCATACTGAGGGTCTCACCTGCTTCCGCTCTAAAGCCAAATGTGGTTCAGATTTGTGAGAAGAAGCGCTGTCAAGTCTCTGGCAGCAAGAAGTAGGCAAAAGATGCCATGTTCAGAAGAACTGTTCATAATCTTCACTCAATGTTCTATTAATGTTCAGGACACTTCATTATCAGAAGAAATAATTAAAACTGTTAATAATGACATTTGAGGACTTTTTTCTGTGAAATGCCTTATGCGGCCCAGCCTCACCCAGACTTTGCCTCCTGCGGCCCCCAGGTAAATTGAGTTTGAGACCCCTGTTTTAGAACATCCGATTCAGTCGCCTATGGGAGAAATGACTAGGAATAATAAACGGCAGAAAACGGTCAAACTACTTGCTCTACAAACAAATGTTTGTATTACTATACCAGGGGTCGGCAACCCAAAATGTTGAAAGAGCCATATTGGACCAAAAAAAACAAAAAACAAATATGTCTGGAGCCGCAAAAAAATGTAAAGCCTTATATAAGCCTTATAATGTAGGAAACACATGCTGTATGTATCTATAGTAGCTATATTAGCCCACTATAAAAATGACTAAGTTGGCTACAAATACATAATGAGCCTTCATGATTAAATAGCCACTGAAATCAGGTGGTTGGTGTTTATTTCGTTGTCATTTAAACACTTCAGCACAGCCTCTGGTCTTTCAGTGTATTAAATTGATCATTTCTTCTTGCGGCCCATCAGAGTTCACATACCTGCATAAAAGCGCGTTGAATATCGCTCACATCACAGGCAATTGAGTATGCTGGCACTGAATTAATGTCCTTGGTTTGCTGATCGGTGATGTTACCTGCCATTTTAATAGCCCTTTCCTTCACTGTCTTAGCAGAGAGAGGTACAGTATATCTTTAATTTTTTGTATTATCTTGGTTTTGAAGTCTGCAAATAGGTGTTCTAGTATGTTGATGAAGGACTCCTTCATGTAGTCACCATCTGTGAACGGTTTTCCGTGCTTTATTATCTCCCGGTTTGTTTACAACAGCCACCTGCCTGGCATCCCGCCCTGCTGATAGAAACCTGTGTCGCAGGCTATGACGCAAATCTTCGTTGACAGAAATGTTGAAATTAAATATTAATTCTACACACTTTTACAGCGTTTGAAAACGTTAAAAATGTTTGTCCTCCAATAGAAATCATATTAAAACATATAATATAAAAAAATTATATTAACCTTCCCCATCTTTTTGAACATTTTTGAAGAAGCTCCAGGGAGCCACAAGGGCAGCACTAAAGAGCCGCATGCGGCTCTAGAGCCGCGGGTTGCTGACACCTGTACTATACTGACCAAGTAGAATAATATAATAAGAACATATCAAATTGCAACATCAAGAAACGTAAGAGCAGTTTCAACGTCTAAAAATGAATGGAAGTGAATGAGACCGGAAGTCTCGAACCAAAAAGATTCAAATGGCTGCGTCCGCTCGTCTGCGGAGAATAAGGTGAATAAACCAGGCTTTAGTAGTATGGCAGTAAATGTCATTCAAACTCACATTATTAGCATGTAACACTGAATAAAGCACATGAGCTGTACCTGAGCTGATCATTGTCATTTTTCTGTTCAGCTGTGAGTAATAGAAGCCGTTTATAATATATTAATTTCAGGTGTTGGTTAGGACAAAAACTTCATGAAACCTTTTAATATGGAGAATATTCCTTCTATCATGCGCCGATGCTTTTATATAGAACACGGTTTAAATCAGCTTTCAGACTCACTCCTGTTGGTCCTCAATCTGGCAACCTGCGCTTGCATTTGTTTTGATCCATGAATGCAATACCTAGTTCAACCACTGGGTGTCAAATTAACATGCACCTTTAAGCTTTCTATGGAAGGTGGTAGTATCAACACTGATCTCAGATGTGAGATGATTTCAAGAGAATTACAGTGGTGTGAAGAACAGTTTGGCTCCTTACTAATTTCTTATTGTTTTGCATGTTTGTCGCACTTTATTGTTTGGGGCGACAAAAATGGGGGTAAAAATCCTGCATGTTTACATTCCAATGATTATAAATTAAGCAAGTGTTTTCCTCCTCAGTTTCCAGCCGCACATCGAGGAGAACGTCCGGCAGATGGGAGATATTCTGAGTCAGGTTAAAGGAGCAAACGTTCCTGCTAATGGAAACGGCAGCTTGGCTCAGGATGCAGACAACGTTTTACAGCCCATCATGGACTTCCTGGACAGCAAGTGAGCATGAAACCTCAAGACTAGACCCACACGGAATCTGCACATGCAGAAATTTCTGCAGTCTATTAATTTACTTGCATTACTTGCAAATGTGTGGACATTTATCTTTATTCAGATTTTAAATTAATTTCAGTAATATTATTGACTAATAGAAAATGCTCATATGATTTATTTACAGGACAGTTGTCGTCAAATGTTCTGTTTTCTAGTAGATCTATTATATGAGAGACTTGCTTTGTTTAAGTGGATATAATTGGATTTGCATCGCAAACATTAAATAAAAATTTTTTAATTATTGGTAGAATTTTTTTTCTTTACTCAAAAATGATTTTAGTGTATTTTAAATGTGGGTCAAGACTGGCCAAACTCACATGGCCCACTTATCAAATTTTTAAATCTGGGCCAAATACTACATTTTTCATCTGGCCCAAATCTTGTGTGCCGCCTTAAAGACGGTGCCACCTCTGCCAAACCCCGGCCATGTTTGGCCCACATGCTGTATGCCAGTGCCGGATGAATGGCCAGAATTCTTTGCTACTAGGGAAGCTAAGGGCTGCATTAGCCAGAGTTCACTGTGCCGAATATTCGCCAAAAGTGGCCCACATATGTCTTAAGATAACTGGGCCACATTTGCACCTACACGCGTGAGCCACTTTAGGTTTAGACCCTTAAATATGTAAAATGTATTATTACCCTTAAATGACTATGCCACATTTTTGCCCACTGTGGCCCACATTTGTCCTCCATCATTTGGGCCAAATGGATCATTTTCCACATGGGCCACATTGGGCTCACATTCAGATGTCATAAGTGTCAAATCTTTGCTTTAAATGTCCTATATATAAATTTGAATCTTTGACCCGTCTTGGCCATTGTACACATGGGCCACTTCAGGCTCACATTCATTCAGTCTGGGCCAAAGGAAGACCACCAGTGCCACATAACTGCCTAGACTGGCCCACATTCGTATGCCTATCTAGGATAGTATCATGATACTACCATAGTACCGGTAAACCGTGCAACCCTAGTACATACACATACAATATAAAATGATTAAAACAATAGTATATTAATAGCAGGTGATACAGGAGTTAAGTTATATGGACAGAAGACCACCATCTGCTTCCTTCAGAAATCCTGCAAAGGGTTTCCATATTTTGGAAGTTTTCAGGTTTAAGTCAGCAATGTGTGTGTGTATGCTAGTATCTTGCTCAGTACTTGTCAGTTTTATCACTGATGATGGTATTGATAATAAATGATGGTGTTGTTTGTGTGTCTCTTCAGTTTGACTCTGTTCGCTAAGATCTGTGAGAAGACGGTTCTGAAGCGTGTGCTGAAGGAGCTCTGGAAACTCGTGATGAACACCATGGAGAAAACCATCGTGCTGCCGCCGTTCACTGACCAGACGGTGTGTGTACAAACACACACACATATACACACATACACACACAGACTCACATGCATAAATACACATATGCGCACATATACATGCACATAACCACACAGGTATGCACACACACACGCACACACACACACACACACTCAAATGGCTTAACATGCACAAATACACAAAAGTTAATTGTTTGACAACACTATATATATATATATATATATATATATATATATATATATATATATATATATATATATATATATATATATATATATATATATATATATATATATATATATATGAGAGTTAAATAAGACACTTGTAATAGTAACACAAAACATGAAGAGAAGCCCAGATTGTTTTGTTTTGAAAAATGCTTTGCACTGTTATGCATTATTTAAGCACATGTAATAATAATAACATGCACTACATTTGGCCACTTGATGAGAATGTTTGAGTAAATATTGCATTGGGATGTTTGGCCAATGTAGTTGACCAGTATTGGTTTGAGCTGAAAGTTTTTTTTTCTGAAAGATTGGATTGGACACAAAATATCCTCTCAGTGGATTCCTGATTTTGTGCTGTATATTGTCGAGTGTTTACTGATCTGATCTGTGTGTTTGTGTTTGTGATCTGCAGGGCACACAGCTCATCTTTAATGCTGCTAAAGAGTTGGGTCAGCTTTCCAAACTGAAGGTGCGTTCATCAACAAATCATTTCACCAATGCTGTCTATGCAATACATATATAAATGTTCATCCATGGATTAAAATTATTAAAAATGTTGGAAACTAATCTAAAAATTATTTTTTATGTTATTCTGACATTACATCTTGCAAATCAGTTTTATTTTATTCTATTTTATTTCATTGTACTTTTTTATTTTATTTTATTTTATTTTAATTGTTTTTCATTGTATTTTATTTTATTTTTTATTTTATTTAATTTTAATTTAATTTTATTTTTATTTAATTAAAATGTATTTTATTTTTATTAATTTTTTTATTTTATTTACATTCATTTTAATTTCATTTCATTTTTTATATTTTTACATTTATTTTTGTATTTTATTAAATAAAATTTTGTTTAAATTAAAATTTAGTTTTAAGTTTTATTTATTTATTTTTATTCATAAAAATGTATTTAATTACATTTTTTATTTAATTTTTAATTGAATTTAATTTAATTTTTTTATTTATTTTAATTTAATTTAATAAAATTTTAATTTCATTTTAGTTTTTTTAGTTTTTTATTTTATTTTTTTTTTACTTTTTTGAAGCATTTTTTAATGCTGTAATCCAAATATAGTCTACGTTTTTAGCTAAAATAAATAAAATTTAAAAATTAGCCAAATACATTTTTTTGCTAAAATATAACCAGTACACTTTTGCTCACCATGAAAATTGCCATGGAAGAATGGCAGGGTATTAAACACAAACAAACTAACATCTTGCAAATCTGACTTACATTTCACAATTCTGAATTTTCCTCCAGTTATTCTGTTTATATCTTTAATTTTTTGCTTTAATTATAAGTTTATATCTTACAGTTCTGACTTTTCTTGTCTAAATAGCAAGATAAAATATTAATAACCCTTATTTTTTTAATCTTGCTGTAAAAATAATCTTTCATTATCAATCCTCCTCACTAGATTTCTGTAAAGATGCTTTTGTGTGTTTTTGATGTCTGCAGGAGCACATGGTGCGAGAGGAGGCCAAGGCACTGAGCCCTAAACAGTGTGCAGTCATTGAGCTCGCACTGGACACTATTAAGGTACAAGCACACACACGCACACTTATTCAGGATGAGATCTGTGTGTGTTCTCGGCAATATTGGTGAAAGTAACTTTTACAAGTAATCTATTAAATTAATGTGTTACTTTAAGAAAGGGCTCTGCGCCGCAGTGCATGGTCTAACAGGGTTCTACTTATTTTCTTAATGAGTTCTTATGTGTGTTTTGAGCATAACGTGCATTAAACCAATCAGAGTCTCATCGCACATTCCCTATTTACATGGTGGACTTTGTAAGTGTAAAAACTGAACACTTCACTAGCGAGAAAACAGATAAACAGAGCATCTGCAGCGCGAGGATAAAGAACGAGCCTCCTCCATTCAGCCTCTTTACTTTTACTCTTTACACCTTTACTTTGGTGGAGTGAGGAAACGGTGGAAACTCTCTCCACTGAACACATCCATTAGCCCACATATTTAATCTCCTTTGTTAAGCAGAAAGATTTGTGTCTAAACTATTTCTAAATTCAGTTCTGATCTCTCTAGCAAAGCAATAAATTAACAATAATAACGAAGTGTGGTCAGAAAACTGAGTTATATCCAAACACACGTCCTGTTCTTATACCACAAATGGTGATGCAGACGACTCCAAAACCCCACAGCTGGACACATCTACACTTGTGTTTATTAAATCAAATATAAATATGCATATCATAAATAATACTGCTATACTGTGTAGCTGTGAGTGAGAGTCATGATGATAATGATGGTGATGATATTGGTGTGTGTGTGTGTGTGTGACAGCAATACTTCCACGCAGGCGGTGTGGGTCTGAAGAAGACGTTTCTTGAGAAGAGTCCGGATCTTCAGTCTCTGAGATACGCTCTGTCCCTCTACACACAGGCCACAGACAAACTCATCCGCAAGTTTGTGCTGTCGCAGCACACACAAGGTACACACACAAACACACACACCTTCAGAATACACAACTCTGAGAACTATCAAACACACATTACATTCACATCATCATCATCACACACACACACACATGCGCGCAAACATAAACATACACAAGCCTCAACCACTAGTGCCTATTTCTCCCTCATTAGCATAAACAGCAGCCCTGAGTGAGAAGCAGCCGTCTGTCCATTAGCCATTAGAGTGTTTGAGCTGCTGAAGATGATGTCAGCTTAGACTAAGAGGATTATAGATGTGGAGTTTTAGATGAAGAACAGCGACAGGAGCGACACAGACTGACAGAAGCATGAAGCACTAACAACACTAGTCCTGTCACTTTGCTGACACACAGGCGTCTGTAGCTCCGCCCTCTTCTGAAAAGAGCTTAATCTCATTTGAATTTAAGCGACAGTCACCAAAACACCACAATCAGGATCAAAGCCTGTAAAGGTCAGAATCCCAGAGCTAGAAAACATTATCTGTGTGATATTTTCAGCTCAAATGTCACTACACTAGGGTTGGGCATCTAAGCTATAATGCCGATCCGATACGCATCTCGATACAAAGAATACGATCCGATATATTAGCGATACATTTGTGACATATTGCGATGCGACACGATACGATTCACACCCATATCACGATACGATGCGATATTTCAGCACTAATTAGATCAAGTTTATGAGATGATGTAAGAAAGGATGCTGTGCCATTGAATGAGTTAGATTATTTATTAACCAAGCAAAACCAAGACTTTTTCTACAAACTGGCTCTTCTCTCAGAGCCAGAGTGTCAGTTTACAGTAGAGGGCCATTTTAGAACATATAGCACATATTATTTAAGTATTTTCAAGATAAACAGAATGTATAAGTGCAATATATATTAAAAAAATATGTATATATTTGCACTCTTTCAACATAAATAAATTTAGCATTGCACAACAAGAATTGTGATTTAACTTTTCAACTATGAAAACAAGTTTTACAAAGATATATTTTGCCACTGATTATTCAAAACTTAAGGTGGTGAACTAGCAGTGTTATGCTGCTTTGAAACATCACTGTCACTGTAAACAACAGGCTAATAAAAATATAACAAACCAGCAATCTTCTTGCTGTGAGGTGGTCAAACTGCCCACTGTGCCACCGTGACACCCATTATTTTTATCATTATTATTATTAATATTATTATTATTATTATTATTAAATAAAAATTAACAGGAGGAGGTGTTTAAAACCTTCGTTCTCCGTGACACTAGGCTGATTATCTTTGCAGATGAACAATGCAATAACATCCGTTATTGGCGTAGAGCGAGCAGAACTGTTGCGCATGGAAAAAAAACTTGCAATGCTTTTCTCACCACTTTTGGAGCTGGTTGAAGCAGTGCGAAAGCCGGGGATGCAGAAACACTGGAAGATGCTTTCACAACAACACCGTGGCGCCGCTTCAAGTGAGATTTCAGATTACTCGTACTGCCCGCGTATTTTACAGATGCGCGGCACATTTTGCAAATTGCATCTGTCCTGTCATGTCGTCCATCCTTAAATCCATAATGTTGCCATACTTTAGATTTAAAACTCAGTGGGGAATAAAATGTTTGTTTTGCTTCTCGCGCTTTCTGAGGGCGCTCCACTAGCTTCATCCGCACACCTGATACACTGAGTTGTAGTGTGTGCACATCCGCAAATCCGTTGCTAAGGCTTACTTTATGTAGGTCGATTAAATTATGCGCCAAAACAGGTTGACAACACTTGTTAATAAATAAAAAATACATTCTATATTAAAAATATAAGCTGTATCTCGGAAAAATCGATGCATCTCGCAAAAACCGATGCATCTCGATTTGCTTCCAAAATTTCCTTCATCCTCTGCTGCTCAACCGATGCACTCGCATCGTGCACGCGCATGACCGCGTATCGATACATATCGGTTAATCTTCCCATCCCTACACTACACACACACTTACTATGGACACTAGAGACTTATTTTACATCTTGTGAAAAGGGGCAGAATAGTGAAAATGTAGGATTTGACTTGTGAGAGAAAGTCCTGTGCTTTTCAATGCAAAGTAGAGTCCGTGGTCAACCTACCGGCTTCCATATGTCTATTTAGCAGTATATAAAACTTGAGTTTGTGACTTTTATACTTATCATAGGTGAAAATGTTACACAGCATCTTTGCAATGCTAAATCAAGCACAAATAAAGGATATTATTTTTAAAAAGATTAGATAAAGCACCAAACAAGGTCTCTGTATAGTATATATTATTATATCTGTAAAGTCCGCCTCAGAACGCCTGCCTTTTTAGACCAGAACGCCTATGGGCGCACATATGAGCGCAAATGCAATTGCTATTTAAACAGTGTAGCGCAACGCCTCAAAACGACTCTTGCGCCAAGCTGAAACTACCAAAAGACTACTGCGCCGCGCCTTGCGCCACATTGCGCCGGGTGTATGATAGGGCCCTGGGTCCTCGTCTTCTTTGTTCAGGTTCTATCAACTCTTCAAGTCCTTCTCTACCTCTTTTTCTACCGCCTCTTCCTTTACCTCCTTCTCTACCTCCTTCTTCTCTTTCTCACTCTTCTTCTAGCTCCTTCCATTTTTGATGAATACAGGTAAACTCACCTGCTGCCTTTTATAGCACACCTGAGTGCTGCGTTTTCAAATAAGCACATGTGTGCTTCCACACTTTGTGGATGTGTTTATCCAGTTCGTTCATTAGCATGGTCATTGGCAATCCGGGGCTTTGTAATTACAAGGAAGTAGCCTCACAATCCTTATCTGTGTCTGAGGTGTGGAAATGTGTGTAGAGTTTTACAAATCACTGTGTGTCATGTATAAGAGCCATAAGTTCATTGTTTTATTTATGTTAAATTGATAATAATGTAAAAAGCAACTTGAAAATATTTTACTAAAAGTAATTTAATTTTTAATATAGAGTATATGCTGATGTCACTTCCGGTAAGGAAGAAGTAGTGTCATGAAGATGGAAGCAAGAACGTGTTTTTGAACGTGTATTATAGTTCAGTTGTTATTAAACATGTTCGAAATGACATCACTGGACTGTCTTATGTTACCCGCGTTCAAATCCTGCTAATTCAGAGAAACAAGACAAGAAGAGACGGATCGATGGCACATACATCATGTTTTGCAAAAAGAGTGAAGCAGACATTGTGTGTAATGTTGTGCAAATCTGTGGCGGTGTTTTGCTCCTTGGAGTAGAATTTTGCAAATTGTGTGGAAATTTTTATTTTAGAGTGTAAACAATCAAAAAACTGTCATATTTTTCAACAATTTTAAACTACACGCCATCCAATTCCCTCTCCGCTCTCCTCGACTGTTTCACTTTTTAAAAGAGGCCCTACGTCACTCCAGTCAATCCCCAGTGACGTCACCGACATAAATAGGGCGGGACCTGTAATGAAGGGAAAAGTGGGAGGAGAGAGAGAGAGAGATGGGGGAACACACACACACACACACACAGACTTGCAAACCCAACACTGAACAAAGTGACTTTTATTGACATTTTAGTAGTTTGAAATAATGTAAGACACTTATATGTAGAGCAGGGGTGGCCTATCCTGTTCCTGGAGAGCCACCTTCCTGCAGATTTCAGTCGCAACCATAGCCTGTAAAATATATGGACGTAGTGTCCGTGACGTCACCCATAGGTTTCTAAAGAGCGCAAAAGAAGCCACAAGTAGGCGTGGCCAACCGTCGCCATTTTGTTCGCGCGTCATCACACCCACGGCAGGATACCAAACAAGGGCAAAGAGGCGGAGAGTGGGCGGAGCTACAGACACCTGCTGGCATTTAGCTTGGACCTGGTTCAGACACACTTTACTTTGGGAGAACGCTTAATACTTTATCACCTGCGACTCGTTTGTATTCTGACCACTTGTGCTTGGCTGTACACTATATCAATAAAGTGTTTAGACTTTTAAAAACACTGCTGTAATACACTGAGCCACTAAACATTGTTCTTATGATGTTTTTCAACAGGAGGAAAACGCGAATTACTTCCAAACACTTCAGATATAGTCTGTGTTAGTTAATGCAAGACTATTGATGAAATCCAGCATAACACTGTATGACAACACTTCAGATGACTGTTCTAGAGCCTACAGCTAATCAATCTGTCAGATTCTGAAACGCATTACAGCTCTAAATATAAATATAAACCATAAATGATCCTAAATAAAACAAATACATGTATAGAGATGGTATATAAGTATATAACTTTACTCACATGGGAAACGGAGGCCGCGTGATTGGTTTGTGAGCACAATTAAGTGCACTCAGCATGCCATGCCATCTAATAATTGTAGGAAACAAGTCCAAAAGGCAGTTGACTGTAAAGCCAAATAAAACAACACAGAAATAGATAAATATGCCGAGTTCAGTGGCTAATCTGCAGGATTCAGCTGAGGTGACGTGACGGCGACCAACGAGACCAAGCTGTCACTCAAGTGGCCACGCCCTTAATTATGCAAACTTAATATAACTTAATATAAAGGAAACGGATGAGTTATAAAAATATTCACCCCCTCACAGTTGTCATGAAGGGTAATATTAGCTGTATTAACCAAAATCTTTTTTTGTAGCAGGCTGTAAACACCTTTTTTTCTGCTGTAAAGTTGGCCATTCTTACAGTGGGCTCAATTGAAATGTGCTCTGTTTTGGAGCCAGGAGCGGCCAGGACTAGCGGAATTTCGGATGAATTGCAGTTTTAGTTACTTCCGTATTGGCTTCCTCAGGGAGAGCGGGAGGTTGCCGCTTGGTTGCAACCCATATCAAGCACACCTGCCTGTAATTATCACGTGGTGTTCAGGTCCTAATTAGTTGGTTCAGGTGTGTTTGATATGGGTAGCAACTGAAATCTGCAGGTAGGTGGCTAACCAGGAACAGGATTGGCCACCCCTGATGTAGAAAAATAAGTGTGTAAATTACGTTCACTTCTTCACACTTTTCAAGGTTAAAAGTTGTTGCAAGAAAGATCAAGATCTCATAATGCAACTCAAACGCAGAAATAAACAGGCAAAAATAAAGATATGAATAACAAAATATAGAAAACTGCTCATTTTACTGAGTTTTTTTGCAGTGTATCTGTCATATAACAACATTATTAATTCAGCATTGCTCTTCTCTTGTGTTCAGTTCATGGAGGTAAAGGTGTGCGATACACTAGCAGTGAAGACGTCTATCCGGATAAGCGTATGTGTCTGCTTCATATTTGCATACATTTGCATATTCAGTGAATGTTACATATGCATAAGGATCCACCTAATACAAGATTGCGCATTTGTCTTTGTATTGCTTTGCCTTGTATGATGGAGTACTTCAGAGCTCTGTTCATAAAGATACACATTTAAGTATCATTGTACTCAAACATACTGATTCATTTATTTTCGGCTTGGTCCCTTTATTAATCTCGGGTCGCCACAGCGGAATGAACCGCCAACTTATCCAGCAAATGTTTTACACAGTGGATGCCCTTCCAGCTGCAATACTCAAACTTATTATTGATAAGATAATCGAAAAAGTATGGTGGCTCAGCGGTTAGCACTGTGGCCTCACAGCAAGAAGGTCTCTGGTTCGAGTCCTGGCTGCTCTGGTTTCCCCAACAGTCCAAACACATGCGCTATAGGCGAATTGATGAAATAAACTGGCCGTAGTGCATGAGTGTGTGTGAATGAGAGTGTATGGGTGTTTCCCAGCACTAGGTTGCTGTTGTTGGCGGTTCATTCCACTGTGGTGACTCCTGATTAATAAGGGACTAAGCTATAGGAAAATGAATGAATGAATAATAGAGATTACAGTGATGTCAATTGTGTATTGCTGCTGTAGTGTGTGATTGCTGCCTTCTGCTGGAGGACTGCAGTAACAGCAGATTCACAGCATTCTTCTGTCAGATTAATCCCATGTTTAAATCTTGTATTAATAAAAAGGCAAACTGTAATGTCAGTAATGTAACAAGAAATCTCCATGCTCATGCCTTTCTATTATTAGTCTGATAACATGTAGGCAAACAAATATAAGATCAAATATTTATCTTATATAATGATAATATAATCAATAAAAAAATAAATTATATAAAATATATTGATAACACTACTACTACTACTACTACTACTTCTAATAATAATAATAATAATAATAATAATAATAATAATAATAATAATAATAATAATAATAGTTACTTTATATTTTAAGCACAAAATAAAGTTTGAATTTGGCCAAATAAATTATAATTATACATCAAAATGATTCTATAATAATAATATTAATAATAATAATAATAATAATAATAATAATAATAATAAATAATAATAATAACAACAACAATAATAATTATAATACTTTTTTATATTAACCACAATATAAATATTGAATTTGGCCAAATATATTATAGTTATACATTAAAATAATTATATACTGATGATGATGATAATAATATTATTAATAATATTAATAATAATAATAATAATAATAATAATAATAATAATATCATAATCAAAATAATAATAATAGTTACTATTTATTATTAAGCACAAGATAAAATTTTATATTTAACATTTAATATTTTTCAATGTACACAGTATATACTTTTATGTAATATATATATATATATATATATATATATATATATATATATATATATATATATACTCTGTTTTAACTTGTTACAAATTATATATAAATATAAATATACATGTATTTATTTTGGCTTTGTATTTTTTGTATTTTAGACATTTTGTATTTATATAAAGACAATATTTCAACACAGTGAGTACACACACATTATGCAAATGCAAACTTATTTTTTTCTGTGTGTGCATGTGTGTGTGTGTGTTCAGCATCAGGAGTGGAGGATGCAGTGGGTGAAGTGTGTATGACGGTGGAGATCTTCAATGACCCGAACACTGGAGGACACAGAATCACAGTTAAAGGTGCTCAGACTTTATTACACATCATTATTAGCATCATAAGGAGACATGTTAATGGCACAATAATATAACATATATCATGATGAAGAACATGAACAATACTGTTATAACGGCCACTTTTAAATATCAAGAATAATGGTTTATTATTGAATGTTTTAGAGTGCATTTTCAAGGGATAGTTCACACAACTAAGATAATAAGATTTACTCACTATTTACTCTCCCTCAAGTAGTCTTGAGTTTCTTTATTCAGTTGAACGCAAAAGAAAATATTTTGTAGAATGCTGTAAACCTGTAACCATTGACGTCCATAATAAGAAGAACAAATAGTATGGAAATGAGTGGTTGCCGGTTTTCAGCATTCTTCAAAATATCTTCTATTATCTTATAATACTACAGTCTGAATATTCTTAAAGAGACAGTTCACCTAAATTCAGTCATCATTTAATCAGCATTAGCTTGTTTTAAACCTTTATCCAAAAATGAAAATGTAATCATTATTTACTCACCCTCTCGTTGTTATAAGCATTTAATAGTTTATTATGTTGAACTCTAAATAAGATATTTTGTGGAATGCTGTAAACCTGTAACCATTGACTAATAATAGTTGGGAAAACTAACACAATTGAACACAATGGTTACAGGTTTCCAACATTCTTCAAAATGCCTTCTTTTGTGTTTAACAGACGAAAGAAACTCATAAAGGTTTGAAACCTTTTTAATAGCACAATTTTAGTAATTAGGCTGAGATTAATAAATGCTTTTGTGAGTTTAGTTTAATGAACTGATGTTAATAAATGAAGCGTGATTGTACAGTGTTAATGATGATACAGTCTAAATAGTGAGATTATTTTCAATCACGATCTCATGATGTTGTAGAGAATATTAGCATGTGTACGGGTTTATGTCTGAAAATAATTTCTCTTCAGTCTTCAAGCTGTTTTTTTTTTGCAGCCTAGGACAATATGGTGATAATACCTTGATATCACGATTAAAAATTTCAGCAATTATTTATCACAACAAGACAAATTGATTTTGATGGAGTTCTTCATATGTTAAACTGCTTTGACGTAAGCTACATTGTAAAAAGCACTATAGAAATAAATAATAATAATAATAATAATAATAATAATAATAGACAGACAGACAGACAGACAGACAGACAGACAGACAGACAGACAGACAGACAGACAGACAGACAGACAGACAGACAGACAGACAGATAGATAGATAGATAGATAGATAGATGGATGGATAGATTATTCTAAAATGATGATGATGATAATAATAATAATAACAACAACAATAATTGCTCTTTATTATTAAACACAATTACAAATTTTAACATCAAAATGATTCTATAATGATGATGATGATAATAATAATAATAATGATGATGATGATGATGATGATGATAATACTAACAACAATAATAATAAAAATAATAATAATAATAATAATAATAATAATAATGATAAGAATAATAATATTAATAATAATAATAGTTACTTTATATTTGTAACCACAACATGAAGTTTAAATTTGGCTAAATATTATAATTATACATCAAAATGATTCTATAATAATAATAATAATAATAATTACTTTTTATTATTAACCACAATATAAACATTTAATTTTGCCAAATATATTATAATTATACATCAAAATGATTCTATAATAATAATAATAATAATAATTACTTTTTATTATTAACCACAATATAAACATTTAATTTTGCCAAATATATTATAATTATACATCAAAATGATTCTATAATAATAATAATAATAATAATTACTTTTTATTATTAACCACAATATAAACATTTAATTTTGCCAAATATATTATAATTATACATCAAAATTATTCTATAATGATGATGATGATAATGATAATAAGAATTTAAAAAATAAATAATAATAATAATAAAAATGATAATAATAATAATGATGATGATGATGACAATGATGATGATGATAATACTAATAACAATAACAATAATAATAATGATAATTAATGATAATTAAATAATAATAATATTAACAATAATAATAGTTACTTTATATTTGAAACCACAATATGAAGTTTAAATTTGGCTAAATATTATAATTATACATCAAAATGATTCTATAATAAAATTTATAATAATAATAATAATAAAAATAATAATAATAATAACAACAATTATTATTTTTATTATTAACCACGATATAAACTTTGAAATTTGCCAAATATATTATAATTATACATCAAAACTATTCTATAATGATGATGATAATAATAGTAATAATAATAATAATAATAAAAATGATAATTAGAATAATAATAATAATAAAAATAATTATTACTTTTATTTTAAACCACAATATAAAGTATGTTACAAACTTATGCAAATATGTACAAACTGTTATGATTATACTTTAAAAGGATTCTAATAGTAACAATAGTAAGAATATTATTTTGCTTTAATATTTCAAATAATAAATTTGATGACTAATTATAATATGATTGGTCAATTACAAACTTTATCTTGTGGTTTATAATAAAAAGCAACTATTATTAATGGTATTATTATTATTATTATTTTGATGTATAAATAATCATATTTGTTCAAATTTCAAACATGCAGCTTTGAATTTGGTGACAAATTATCGAAGTGATGGAAACATTTTGTTAGCATCATCAGGCTAATCGTATCCTCTCTGTGTGTTTATCAGTGGTCTCAGCCAATGACCTGCGCTGGCAGACACAGGGGATCTTCCGGCCCTTCGTGGAGGTGTTCATCATCGGGCCATATCTCAGCGACAAGAAGAGGAAATTCGCCACCAAATCCAAGAACAACAGCTGGTCTCCGAAGTTCGCCGAATCCTTCCAGTAGTACGTTCTCCTTCGCTTTTTACAGATTTGTATGATACCATGATATGTTTATGAGAGCATACATTCCTGTTTACATGTGAAGCATTTATGTGATCATTTTCAGATGTTCTGTTTTAAGCTGTGCATTGAAGAGTACAACTGAAAAAATCTCTGAAAAATATCTAAATAGAGAGAGTGAAGGATTACTTATCAGTTTTTGTAAATAAACTCTTCATATATAATATATTTTACACACACACACAATCATGATAGTACAGCAGTCATTATTTAGAGTGGATCAAAACATTGTGTTATTAATAAATAAAATATATATTAATAAATGTGACGCATTGGCGCAGTAGGTAGTACTGTCGCCTCACAGCAAGAAGGTCGCTGGTTCGAGCCTCGGCTGTACCAGTTGGGGTTTTTGTGTGGAGTTTGCATGTTCTCCCTGCCTTCGTGTGGGTTTCCTCCGGGTGGTCCGGTTTCCCCCACAAGTCCAAAGACATGCAGTACAGGTGAATTGGGTAGGCTAAATTATCCATAGTGTATGTGTGTAAATGAGGGTGTATGGATGTTTTCCAGAGATGGGTTGCGGCTGGAAGGTCATCCGCTGCGTAAAAACATGTGCTGGATAAGTTGGCGGTTCATTGCGCTGTGGCGACCCCATATTAATAAAGGGAGTAAGCCGACAAGAAAATGAATGAATGTATTAATAAATATTGATATGGTATTTAAATGTTCAAATATTAGTATTGGGGTGGCACGGTGGCTCAGTGGTTAGTACTGTGGCCTCACAGTAAGAAGGTTGCTAGTTCAAGTCCTGGCTGGCTCAGCTGGCATTTCTGTGTGGAGTTTGCATGTTACGTTGTGTAGCTTTTGTAGGGTCCAGCCAGTTGGTCCAATGACGGTGTCCACTGGTGGATGAAGGTTCACTGCATGTTCGGTCTTTCCAGTGCACATTGTTGATTTATATTAAACTTAACTCATATCTGACTCCAATTTTAGTATGAGGTGGTTTAGAATATTAATATATTTATCCTCGTTTTATCTGACTCCAATTATAAAACTTTGAGAAGATTATATTAATATGTAATTTAGATAAATGTTTGAACCTTTTGTCTTCACTAGTAACTATCACATCCGTTCATTCGGGTGCTCATGTCGCTCAGAGAAATCGCCTCGGCCGAAGGCGTCCCTCACGGTCACACTACGTTCAGTCTTGAATATTAAACAGAGGTAAATTGACTAATACTTTAGATGGCCGCTACCAGCGCGCTCGTTCTAAAATACTTTAGTTAGTCCCGCTTAGATGTACACCTTTGAATTAAGACAATCATCATTTCTAATTAGAGGTTAGGGCATTAATATAAATGTACCCGACTACTGGACTTTATAGTAACTTTGGTTTTCACCAAGCCCATGGGTTCCCATATGAACTTAATTTAGAATAATATTACCTTCAAACAAAGGTCGGGTACCCAATCTAGGTTAGTTGTGCAACACCTTGTTGACCTAGACGGAAGTTATCGCCCTTTTCACCTAAGTACACATGAATCAATATCAAGAGTCAGCCGGATCCCTAAAACACAATTAGTGTGCCCAATGCTCGATCTCAATTGGATTTTAGTCCGTCTACTGACCTGACGCAAGACGTGCGGAAACAAGGATACAGCGTAATCTACCTGAATTAATAATTACAGAGTGAGCAAAATATGGTCAAACATTACAATTTATTAGTCAGGTAAATGTATTATGCCAATTCAATCAGTCAATTCATAACTGATCAATACAAAACATCAAATTATCAAAGACAAATCCAAGATGAAAGATGCATACCTGACTTCAAAATATACATAACATGGAGCAGGCTCGATGTTATAGGCTGATCTGGTTAGGCAGAATCGCCCTGAGCCTTTCTCAAACCTTACCTTAAATAATCCAAGAATTCCCTCAAGAAAGGGAGTGTGTATAACAAAAGGCATTCACACTTAGTGGAAAAGTCACACCCTTCACAGTGGTTCAAAAGATGCCTGAAGTTATATATTTATTGTTTTGATTATGTCTGTTTTTGAGAGAATGAGATCATTGTACCAGTCGCACTGAGACATTTCAAATGATATCAAACTTGATAGATAAAGTCAGTTTGGTTAATTTAGAACATTCAAACATTGAAATGACCATATGTGTGAGTTGGAGGGATGAAGCTGAGTTTCAGCATACTTAGATGGAAATGCAGCAGGAGCTGGTTTTTCCCGCATTCCCACCTGCTGGGTTGTGGAGTCAATTGGCCCTGTTTTCAGCTCATGTTTTGAATTGTCAAAGACATCAAAAATATTTGTAATATTTCAATTCTTACACTGCATATTTATATGAGCGTCATTGTCACTGTATACATATTTATGACAAAACGAGGTCCATAACATCACTGCCTCCTTTCATTTTCATAAAAAATATGAAACATAGCCTCTCTTTTGCTGAATATCACGTTTAATAATCATGGCCATTATGAAAGTATAACGTACAATAGGTTTATACAATAAAGAAAATAAAGGCTTTCCCAGGGATGGGTTGCCACTATAAGGGCATCCGCTGTGTAAAAACGTGCTCAATAAGTTGGCGGTTCATTCCGCTGTGGCGACCCCCGGATTAATAAAGGGACTAAGCCAACAAGAAAATGAATGAATGAATGAATGAATGAAAATAAAGGCAAGCGATCAGTCAGTGTGCAGAATCAGTGTACCATCATCATCATCATCCTTAGCCTGAAAATCCATTACTGGATCCTGGCTGCCTCAAGTAATTTTCGCCAATGTTCTCTGTCCCGGGCAACTGCCCACCAATTCCTTATTCCTAAAACATCACTGCTAATGCAGTCTCGCCATCTTGGTTTAGGCCTTCCTACTTTTCTTTTGCCTACCGGGTCAGTGCTGAAGATTTTTTTTGCAATGGCATTTTCATCCATACGTATGACGTGTCCTGCCCACCTTAGCCTCGCAAGTCTGATATATTTAACTATATCAATTTCCTTATACAAGGCTGCAAGCTCATTGTTGTGACGTATCCTCCATTGATTATTGTCTTAAGAATCAGTGTATGCCTTTCCTTAAATTCATTTATTAGCTTATCTATGCGCTCAGCCAAAACACGTTACCTGAGAACAAGTAATAGATTCAAAACACCGCTATATAGAGACAAGATGCATTAAATATCACGTTTAACAACTACATTAAGATGAAATCCAGCAGTAGATCCTTGATGAACTGTCGGGTGTGCGCTGCTCTCATCTGGGTAGATGTGCTCAAAGCACCCGCTGACTGCCTGGAGCTCAGATGTGTGCACATGCTGCAGCGCATGAAAGAGTGTGTGTGTGGTCATGTGATGTGCGTTTTCAGTGGTGTAGTGTGGATGGAGAGTTGTTCAGAAGCGCTAGGTAAACGTCAGTGTGGATGCTGACCGATTTTATTCTAAAATGCTGTTTTAAAGCTAAAACGCACTAGTGTCAACGGGGTCCCAGACTAGTTCTGTCTGAGGTATTGGGCGTGGCTAACATACTTAACCACTCCCCTCCAGCTGTCAGTTTTGACAACAAACAGAAATGGTGAGGATGGGTTAGGAGTCTGTTAGGTTGTAATAACTCTACCCAAATCCTTTTTCCTTGGCTGTCGCTCAATATGCGTTCTTGTCTATACTTGCTTCTTGTGTCCTCGTGAAACGTCATCAACCATCGCGAAGTACTGTTCCAATTAGGGCTGCACGATATTGGAAACAATTGACATTGCGATATTTTGTTTCCCTGCGATATATTGCGATATTTTTTATATATATATATATATATATATATATATATATATATATATATATATATATATATATATATATATATATATATATACTTAAGATATACTTTTGCACATGTTACATACAGCATTACTGTTTTATCTGCTGCACCACTGACTGTAAAACTCTTCCACAAAGAATTAGAGCAAGTTTTTTTTTTTGCTGGTGGAGGACCAAGAATGACTCCGCAGCAGCCTCACTCTTACCTATTTGGGTGCCTAAAAGTTAATAAGTGACGGGCATAGATGTATGAGTGACGGAAGCTATGCTAAGGTTAACTAGCTTAGTATATATCTTGCTGTCTGCAAATGACAGTAATTTAAACGTACCATAAAACTCCTATGAGTGCATACAGTTCGACACAACTACACATGCATCGTTTTAACCTTTATAACCGAACATTACCGTTACTCTGTCAACAGTCTATTGTCTTAATTACCGCGCTAACAGAGCTAACTTACGTAAACAAAGAGCAACAGGTTGCAGACGTCAATAATGCAGCGTAATGGAATAATATACCGATCAAACTCCGCTTTAAATATGCTACAAGTTTATAAACTGCCTCTGGAACCCAGTTCAGATACAAAAATTTATTTAACAAAAATAGTGATGCAGTAAAGTATTTTTCGCTCTGCCAAGCCTTCTCTGTTGCTGTGTGGAGCAGCAGCCTGCGTCAGTCACCTTTTACCCCGGCCCCACCCCGCCCCCCGACTCCTGAACATCTGTCTCACTAACTCACTCACTCACTCTCTCACTCACTCACTCACTCACGCGGGCATGCACTGCGGTCTCATGAGGAAACGCAGCTTTTGGATAAAATGGTTTTCTTGTTCCCGAATACAAATAATTTTTCAAGTAAAAACAAGCTATTCGTGCTTATCCGAATACCGTATTTGGGTTCGGCTCCACCCATAATATATATATATATATATATATATATATATATATATATATATATATATATATATATATATATATATATATATATTTATTTATTTTTTTTACATTTAATTTATTATTATTTTTTTTTGCTTTGCATCGCACCTCCTGCGATGTGACTATCGCGGATGCGTACATCGCGATTTCGATGCTGAAACGATGTATTGTGCAGCCCTAGTTCCAATACACAGTTCACCTCTTGCCAAGTACAGATAAAATTCCCGGATGTGTACTTGCTCTGCCCCTTTGGCTAAGGATGCTTCGAGAGGTGACTTGTGCAAACTTGTGCGAAGCTCAGGTATGCCAGAATGCATTGCAGATAAACCAGCAAACGCTAATGGTGGCTGAGAAAACCCACACGGTTTTAAAAATAATCCTTTACTGTGTCACAAATTAAAGTTTTAAGAGTTTTTCAGGCGAGAATGTAGTCGTTTTAAACTGGAATCGGCAGTTTATTCACCGAGATACCACATCTTTGACCTATGCGGACTCCGACTCCCAACCTGTCAGCGGGAGCTCCGTCATCACCTCCCCCACCGAGAGCAGCTTTACTTCGGCCAATCCATCTCGGATCTACAGCTGGATCTCATTGTAGCTAAAACATGATATTTAATTCATCTTGTGAATATCTAACGGACAGTTTTTGATCTTTTAAATCTATTATTTGCTCTCGGGTGTAGTATTATTTTGTTACCTTTTATAATTGTCTTTAATTATGTTACGTTAGCGTGTTGTACGCTGTTTGACTTTGTTTACTAAATTGACGTAATCTTTATTTCTTATTGTGTATATACTTGTATAATTACCATTTTAAGGCAAGGCAAGTTTATTTATACAGCACATTTCATACACAGTGGCAATTCTAAGTGCTTTACATAAACAGGAATAAAAGAGACAAGTGTAAGAAAATTAAAACAAATAATTAACATGATAAAAAAACAGAAAAAATGTGTTATAAAAGAATGAAAAAGAAGAGAAAAACATAATAGTATGACCTGAAGGACGCAGCACAGTGCTCATTCAGTAAAGGCACAGCTAAACAGATGTGTTTCAGTCTTGATGTGAATGTGCCGAATGTTGGAGCACATCTGATCATTTCTGGAAGCTGATTCCAGCAGCAGGGGGCGCTGTTAGTAGCTGAAGGCAGATTCACCCTGCTCTGACTGAACTCTTGGAGTTTCTAGTTTATATGATCCTAAAGATCTGAGTTTGTATTCAGTCAGAATATCTGTCATGTATTGAGCTCCTAGACCATTTAGTGATTTATAGACCAGTAATAATACTTTAAAATCTATTCTGAATGTAACTGGGAGCCAGTGTGAAGACCTGAGTACAGGTGTGATGTGCTCTGATTTCCTGATTCTGGTCAGAATCCTGGCTGCAGCGTTCTGGATGAGCTGCAACTGTCTGACTGTCTTTTTGGGAAGGCCAGTGAGGAGTCCATTACAGTAATCCACCCTGCTGCTGATAAAAGCATGAACAAGTTTCTCTAAGTCTTCACTGGAAACAAAGCATCTGATTCCTGCAATGTGTTTGAGATGATAGTATGCTGATTTACTGACTGCTTTGACATGACTGTTGAAACTCAGATCTGACTCCAGAGTCACACCAAGATTCTTGACCTTATTGTTTGTTGTTTGACCTTTAGTGCCAAGGTACGCATTTACCTTGAGAAGCTCATCTCTGTTCCCAAACGCAATGACTTCAGTTTTCTCTTTGTTTAACTGAAGAAAGTTTTGGCACATCCAACTGTTCATTTCATCAATGCATTGGCAGAGGGTGTCAATGGGGCTGTAGTCATTAGGCAGTACGGCTAGGTAGATCTGAGTGTCATCAGCATAGCTGTGGTAGGAGATTTGATTCTTTCTCATTATTTGGCTCAGAAGGAGCATATAAAGGTTGAAGTTTATTAAATCTGTTAACCAAAGACACGTGTCTGTGTATAATAACTCATTTTACTTACACATACAGTTGAAGTCAGAATTATTAGCCCCCCTTAATTATTTGCGCCCCTGTTTATTTTTTTCCCCAATTTCTGTTTAACAGAGGGAAGATTGTTTCAGCACATTTCTAATCATAATAGTTTTAATAACTCATCTCTAATAACTGATTTATTTTCTCTTTGTCATGATGACAGTAAATAATATTTTACTTGATATTTTTTCAAGACACTTCTATACAGATTAAAGTGACATTTAAAGGCTTAACTAGGTTAATTAGGTGAACTACACAGGTTAGGGTAATTAGGCAACTTATTGTATAACGATGGTTTGTTCTGTAGACTATCGGAAAAAAATATAGCTTAAAGGGGCTAATAATAATGTCCCTAAAATGTTTTTTTTTTAATTAATAACTGTTTTTATTCTAGCCGAAGTAAAACAAATAAGACTTTTTACAGAAGAAAAAATATTATCAGACACACTGTGAAAGTTTCCTTGCTCTATTAAACATCATTTGGGAAATATTTAAAAAATAAAAGAAAAAAATCAAAAGGGGGCGAATAATTCTGACTTCAACTGTATATATATAAATTTATGTGTACATTTTCTTAAATCAAAAATGTAGATTTATAATATTAATATAATCTTAATTACAGGGTCGTGCATTATAAAATTAAATCATTTAATTGTTAATGTACATGGTGAGGTAAGTGACGTTATAAAGTACACTGCAGTTCCATTTGAAGAAATACCTGACTTGTGTCTTTGCGTCCTCGGTAGTTTGTTCTTCCTAGTCTGAACCTTTAAGGACTCAAGTCCGAACTTTGTGTACTTGATATTAAGAAACAGCCCCCATCTTTCTGAATGAAATCTACTTTGCTACAACCAATCAGCACGCAGTAGAAAACAAGCCACGCCCACTGTTTCTCTCTGAACTGCATGACAATATGGACGAAAAAACAGTCGCAGCTTCTGATTCATGTGGACTTTTAAATTCTGCTGTATTCCTCAGTAACAGTCTCTCTCTGTCTCCCTATCTAGTGTTCTAGGTAGTGAGCTGGGCCCCGAGGGCTATGAGCTGCAGGTGTGTGTGAAGGACTACTGTTTTGCGCGGGAGGATCGCACCGTGGGCACGGCGGTGCTGCAGCTGAAGGATCTGGCATCCCGGAGCAGCGCCGCCTGCTGGCTGCCGCTGGGAAAGCGCGTGCACATGGACGAGACGGGGCTCACCGTCCTGCGCATCCTCTCACAGAGAAACAACGATGAGGTCGCCAAAGAGTTCGTCAAACTCAAGTCTGAACAGCGCTCGGCGGAGGAGGGAAGAGCATGAGCACACACACACACACACATGCACACTGACTGGAGGAAACACACACACACACACACACCTGTGCTCTGCAGTCAGACTGGAATATTTTGCACTTTCTGCATGTGAGTCTGGTGTCGTCTCCTCCACACTTCAGCATGATGAAGAACACTGTGATCACACACACACACACACACTGCTGTCTGCGTCTCCACAAGGCCAGTGTTTTCTGCTTCTTCAGGATTTCTCATCAAACACACACTGGTCAGTTTGGGTTCGGGTTTTAATGCTTCCAGATGATGAGTGACCGTAAACGAGCCCTTTGGCGTTGAGGCTGGCAGTACTGTACGTGTGTTATCTGTGTTTGTGTTCTCCACAGGCTGTGTCATATCTGTAGTGCGGCGTCTACTTCAATAATGCAGAATTCTAGAGCAATACACACTGACTGAAACTGCAGCACACACACACACACACACACACACACACTGGAGTTCAAGACACAGTTCAGCTGGACATCACACACATGCATCTACACAGAAAATATGGCTTATGGGTGGCACGGTGGCTCATAGGTTAGCATTGTGGCGTCACAGCATGAAGGTCACTGGTTCGAGTCCCGGCTGGGTCAGTTGGCATTTCTGTGTGGAGTTTGCATGTTCTTCCCGTGTTGTCGTGGGTTTCCTCCGGGTGCTCCGGTTTCCCCCACAGTCCAAACACATGCTCTACAGGGGAATTGATGAACTAAATTGACTGTAGTGTATATGTGTGTGTGTGTGTTTCACAGTACTGGGTTGCAGCTGGAAGGGCATCCGCTGTTTAAAATATATGCTGGAATAGTTGGCGGTTCATTCCTCTGTGGCGACCCCTGATAAATAAGCGACTAAGCTGAAGGATAATGAGTGAATAAATATACATACAGTTGAAGTCAAATTTATTCCCCCTTCTGTAAATTTCTTCGTCAAATATTTCTCAAATGATGTTGAACAGATCCAGGAATTGTTCACAGTATTTCCTCTAATATTTTTTCTTGTTTTATTTCAGCTAGAATGAAAGCTGTTTTTAATTGTTTTAAACCCATTTTAAGGTGAATATTATTAGCCCCCTTAAGCGATATTAGTTTTGGATTGTCTACAGCAGGGGTGCCCAAACTTTTTATCATGAAGGATCAAAAACCAAACGGACAAGTGGCCTGAAGACAAATGTAGGTGGGTAATTTAACATGGGTAATTTCCTAATTTATTTAATAAAGTTTAAAAATGACTGGGAAACATTGCTTGACGTCACTAATACAATATTTTTACGTTACATAATGAACTTTTGACATTAAAAACAAAATCTAATTTATTTCAGAATTACACCAGTTTATGCACAGTCCTTCATCCATCAAGTGACCCTTTTTAACATTTTAAAAAACGTGATGCATGTAGGCGCTAGTGGTGTAGTGGTTAGTGCGTCGACACATGCACTCCGGTGTTCACGGAAATCCGAGTTCAGTTCCGCCTCGTGGTCCTGTGCCAATCCTTCCCCTCTCTCTGCTCCCCCTTTCTCTACTTTCCTTTCCAAATAAAGGTAAAAACCCTAAAAAAATCGGATTCATTTATAACATTTAATTTCAGGTTGCTTTTTTTATAGCTCAACAATAAAACAAACAAAAAAGGTTACATCAAACTAAAAACGTCTGGCTGCGTCTGAAACCACCTGCTACTCAGTAGGTACTGCATTTCCATTTAAACGTACTACTCAGCCATTGTTCAATACATGTATGAATGCGAAAAGTATGAATGTAAATCGAGCTGCGTTCCAAATGGCACACTATACACTATGCACTCATGAACTATGTACTTATGCACTTACACACTCAACAGTATTGTATATGTATGTAGTGTCGTCCCAAATGGCACACTAATGTTTTTTTACTAAGTGGAAATTCAAACCGTTTCCCTGATGACGTTTGACGGTTGCCAAATCAGTGAAATAAACGACCGAATTATCAAATAATACCTGCCGTGAGTATAACCACATTCACCATCAGGAGGCGCTATAATCACTCTCATAGGGGAATTTTGCTTTCACCATCCAAAATAAATAAAGTTATCCAACATGTGCGTCCGATAGCTCCGCCCCTTCCGCTACGTAAGCAAACCTGCGATCGCTGAGTGTGTGAAGTGTCCATCATTACACACTTCATTATACTGGCTGAATGAGTGCATCATCCGGGTAATTCAAGTGCACTTATAATTGTTAGAGTTTCCAGTGTGAACACACTACTCACACTATTAATACTACAAAATGGCATAGAATAGTGCATAAGTATGCGATTTGGGACGCAGCTTCGGACGTACCACACCTGCCATTTTGTCATGGTCACGTGACCTACCTGCGTCAGTTGCGTCGCTTCACTTGCATTCATGAATTCTCTTGCGGGGCATCATGGGATAGAGCAGCATGCATGGGATGCGCGCTTCAGAATCTCGTCAGAAGTTGTAAGTCATCCGGGTACTTCTCGTATACGGATTTTCGAATTCTATAGCTGCGTCCCAAATGGCACACTATACACTATGCACTCATGCACTATGTACTTATGCACTGACACACTCAACAGTATTGTATATGTATGTAGTGTCGTCCCAAATGGCACACTAATGTTTTTTTACTAAACGTAAATTCAACCCGTTTCCCTGATGACGTTTGACGGTTGCCAAATCAGTGAAATAAACGACCGAATTATCAGATAATACCTGCCGTGAGTATAACCACATTCACCATCAGGAGGCGCTATAATCACTCTCATAGGGGAATTTTGCTTTCACAAACCAAAATAAATAAAGTTATCCAACATGTGCGCCCGATAGCTCCGCCCCTTCCGCTACGTGAGCAAACCTGCGGTCGTTGAGTGTGTGAAGTGTCCATCATTACACACTTCATTATACTGGCTGAATGAGTGCATCATCCGGGTAATTCAAGTGCACTTACTATTGTTAAGAGTTTTCAGTGTGAACGCACTACTCACACTATTTATACTACAAAATGGCGTAGAATAGTGCATAAGTATGCGATTTGGGACGCAGCTTCTGAATTCGGACACACAACTCGGCTCGCATACTGATTTTTGCATACTGTTTAGTATGGAAGTATGCGGTTTCAGACGCAGCCTCTCTGTATTAAGGGCATTCACCCCAACCCTCTCCGTCATACTCACTCTCCGCTCAGATGGGATGGTGGTCAAATCAAAGGTTACAATGGACCGTTTTTGGCCTATTGGCTCTACTTTCTTTTTTTTTTTTACAAGCAGCGGCACAATATAATTGAGGAGTGTTTCAGTACGATGCAGGTCTGTGCTGTCCGTCACGCTCATGCTCATTCATTTCATTCATTCATTTAGCTTAGTCTCTATTTCAGAGGTCGCCACAGTGGAATGAACCGCTATTCCAGGATATTTTTTATGCCCTTCCAGCTGCAACCCATTACTGGGAAACACCTATACACAATCATTAACACACACACACACTTATACACTACGGCCAGTTTAGTTCATCAATTTCCCTATAGCGCATGTGTTTGGACTCTGGGGGAAACCGGAGCACCCGGAGGAAACCCACGCCAACACGGGGAGAACATGCAAACTCCACATAGAAATGCCAACTGACCTAGGGACTCGAACCAGCGACCTTCTTGCTGTGAGGCGACAGTGCCGCCCATGTTCGTTTATGAATCTGAATATTTTAGCGGGTATTGAGGGATGGATGTGATTTTCAGCTGAGCTGTTTCTTTCTTTGGCTGAATGTGCTGAAGACAGCGTCAGATCAGCAGACGTGGAGCGGTCCAGATGTGAACTGCAGTGTTTTTGCACATTTACTGCTTTAATTGAAACATGTTTACAGTAGAGTTCAGTTGGGTTTATGCTGTCCGTTGCAGGAGCATCAGTCGGCGGTGAGCGTTTATCTGCTGTTTGCTTATTTATGATTCAGGATTCATTACGAATGATTCATCCAAATTTTTTGTTATTGCTAATAATGCAATTTTAGTGGCTTTTTAAAAAAAAAATTTATTATTAATTATATTTATTAAATATTAAAGGGCACCGTATGGTGAAAAATCTACTTTTCAAGCTGTTTGGACAGACATATGTGTAGGTATAGTGTATAGACCGTAATATTAGGCTGATATAAACACACACAGTCCTTTTTTTTAGTTTAACAACATAAAAACGGTGGAGCGATTAGAGCGGTTTTCAGACCGACCACAACTTGACGTAGGAGTGCGGTCCCCCCGCCCACTAAATTGATTGACAGCTGCGTAATAACATGTCCCGGTAGTCACGTGTATAATCATACCAACAAGACCAGATGTGCGCAAAGCAACCAGGAATTAAAGGTCTGTTCAGTTCGCTCGGATCATCAATCATCATCAAATGTGATCAAGAGTGAGCTTCACATGTTTTAAAACAGAGCATGTGTGTAATGAAGTACAGCGATTTACTTCAGATTCATTCATCAGCACAGCTGCATGTCAGAACAATTATAAAAGAAGATGCTTCAATCCCGCTTTGTGGACGTTAAATCAGGTTTATTTTGTACTTTAACATAAGTCAAAGTCAAAGTCAGCTTTATTGTCAATTCAGCCACATGTACAAGACATACAGAGAATCGAAATTGCGTTACTCTCAGACCCAAGGTGCTTAACATTAATATAAAATATATATATAAAAAATAGTAGAGTTTAAGAAAAAAAGAAAATTTACAGTATATACATTGCACATAAATGTGGTCTAAAAAATATACATATGTAATAAAAATTGTAAACAATACAGTGACATTAAGGGCATATAGCAATGAGTGCAGAGTAAACCAGAGTTGTGCAGATAAAAAACAGTATAGTGCAAAAAGAACTTGTAAACATGATAATTGTGATAAAGTGACAGTGACATATTGGGAGGTAGTATAGAGTGTCTGCATTAAGTGACCAGTGCAGATGAGAGTGTGTGTGTGTGTGTGTGTGTGTGTGTGTGTGTGTGTGTGTGTGCGTGCGTGCGTGCGTGCGTGCGTGCGTGCGTGCGTGCGTGCGTGCGTGCGTGCGTGCGTGCGTGCGTGCGTGCGTGCGTGCGTGCGTGCGTGTGTGTGTGTGTGTGTGTGTGTGTGTGTGTGTGTGTGTGTGTGTGTGTGTGTGTGTGTGTGTGTGTGTGTGTGTCAGAGTCCAGAGGTGCGTGGGGAGGGAGCGGGGAGCAGAGCTGGGAGAGAGTTCAGCTTCCTGACAGCCTGATGGATGAAGCTGTCTTTCAGTCTGTTGGTCCTGGCCTGGAGACTGCGCAGTCTCCTCCCTGATGGCAGCAGACTGAAGAAGCTGTGCATAGGGTGGGTGGCATCTGCTGTTATGCAGAGGGCTTTACGGGTAAGACGTGTGCTGTAAATGTCCTGAAGGGAGGGGACAGATATCCACACAGCAGTGGAGATTAGCCTGTATCCTCACACATATGCGTGCAAAAAGAGTGCAAAGCTAAACGCGCGCTGTCTGTCTGTGTGTGTGTGTCTGTCTGTATCTCTGTGTGTGTGTGTGTGTGTGTCAAGTCAAGTCAAGTCAAGTTTTATTTGTCACATACATAGTTATACAAAGTATGACCAGCAGTGAAATGTAGGTCAGGTCCGCTCCAGAGAAAAGAAGGAAAAAAAAGTGTGCAAAAAATTATACAAGGTAATAAGAATAGCAGCAATATGATGTACTTATGAATATGACTACTACAATGATAAATACAAAAAAATCACGTAATGTGTAACACCGGGTTAGACTTTAGCAGCCTGATGGCCTGGGGAAAGAAGCTCCTCCTAAGTCTCTCAGTTTTTGCCATCAAGCTACAGAAAAGTTTTCTAGATGGAAGCAAGTGTGTGTGCGCGTGAACTTTGCACATTGACATTGTGTGTCGATGCATCTCCACTTCAAAAACTCATTGGCAAAGTTAGAACTGTAGTATTTGTCACAAACGCTGCGTGAGATCTGCTTCCTTTAAGTCTGTCTGGTGTCTGACGCAGCCGAGGGAGGAGATTTAGGCATGCAGAAAGACACGTAGAAACAGTCGGCGGGGAGGACTCGCCTTAAAGGCGCAGTACGACTAAACGGCCCCCTGCTGGAAATGTGTATACAACACATGTACAAGGTATAATGAGTAATCTGACGGGTGTTTTGAGCTGAAACTTTACAGACACATTGTAGAGACGCAAAACACTTATGGTGCCCTTTAAATGTAATCATTTCTTTATCTTTAGCTTTTTATTGTTGCTAAATGTGCTGCACTATTTATTTTTACAATTATTATTTTTTGATTTAGTTTTTAATTAATGAATTAAGGGTTTGTTTGAGCACTACACTGTAAACCCCAAACGTTAAGGCAACTCCAAACCATTTGAGGAAACTGCACCAAACCCTTTAAGTTCAAAAACTGATCCATATGAGTACTGTGAGCTTACTGCATTCAGGCTGAGTAATGTGGTATTTAATGAACTCGTTACCTTCAACACTGAGTTCAAAACTCTTTTCAGATGAGTAGAATTAACTTTCAGGCAATTGAGTAAACTGCACTCCTCTCATTTGATAAAGTTGACTGTCGGGTTTTACAGTGGGTCAATTCACTTTAGTATTTTAATTATTTAATAATTTTAACAAACGAATTAATCATTTATTTCATCAATACTTTGTTATTACTGAGTTTGTGATTTGCTGCACATTTTGTCTAATTATTTTTACTGAATAAGTGTATCGTTTGTTTTATCATTCGTTTTTTTATTATTACTAATTTTGCAGTTGTGCTGCTCTAGCTAAAGCATATTTACTGTAATTTTTCAATATATTTGTTAGGTATTATTTTCAATATGTTGCACTGTCAGTAAACATTTGCAGTATTTTTTACTGTAATTATTTTAATTATTTAACTAGAGCTTTTTAAATACATATTTAACTTTTTTTATAATAACTTGTAATTTTGTGGTCACATTTTGTTAAGCAATAATCAACAATAATCAGTTAGGGCCGAGCAATAATAATACAACAAATAAATAAAAGCCATCACAAGATTGGGGTCAAGAATATTAAAAATTAAAATAAAAACATCTTGATTAAAATCATAATAAAGAGATTTTTTTCAAGGAAAAAGTCTAAATTTATATATAGTTATATAGTTATATAGTTTTTTCCCAAAATGAAATGTTGACATTAATGATGGAAGGATTGACCTTTCAATTTAATGATTGGGACTGCACGGTGGCTCAGTGGTTAGCACTGTGGCCTCACAGCAAGATGGTCGCTGGTTTGAGTCCCGGCTGGGTCAGTAGGCATTTCTGTGTGGAGTTTGCATGTTCCCCAAGTTGGCGTAGGTTTCCTCTGGGTGCTCTGGTTTCCCCCGACAGTCCGAACAAATGCTCTATAGAGTGTGTGTGTGAATGAGTGAGCATGTATGGGTGTTTTCCAGTACTGGGTTGCAGCTGGAAGAGCATCCGCTGTATAAAACATATGCTGGATAAGTTGGTGGTTCAATCCGCTGTGGAGACCCCTGATAAATAAGGGACTAAGCCAGAGGAAAATGAATGAATTAATTAATATTTACATCTTTTTCCACAAAAAAAAAAAAGCATTTTTCTTATAATTTACTGAGTTTATTCACAACATTTTTAACTTTTCATTTTGTAATTTACCGTTTAATCAAGATGTTTTTTTATTATGATTGTCCCTAATTCTCTTTCATAATTGTTTACATTAAGGGATATAATACTGCTTCATTTCATGTACATCACTCATAAAGGTTTTAGTATTTTTATCACAGTTTTTGTTTTTTCTATCTGTATACACTCACCGGCCACTTTATTAGGTACACCTGTCCAACTGCTCGTCAACGCAAATTTCTAATCAGCCAATCACATGGCAGCAACTCAATGCATTTAGGCATGTAGACATGGTCAAGACGATCTGCTGCAGTTTAAAGCGAGCATCAGAATGGGGAAGAAAGGGAATTTAAAAGACTTTGAACATGGCATGGTTGTTGCTACCAGACGGGCTGTATTTCAGAAACTGCTGATCTACTGACAAATCTGCAGCAACTGTGTGATGCTATCATGTCAATATGGAGCAAAATCTCTGAGGAATATTTCCAGTAGCTTGTTTAATCCATGCCACCAAGGATTAAGGCAGTTATGAAGGCAAAAGTGGGTCCAACGCGGTACTAGTAAGGTGTACCTAATAAAGTGGCCGGTGAGTGTATTTTTTTTTTACTGTTTCAAAAATTAGTTTTCTTTTTAAAAACAAGCTTTAAAATCACTGTATGCTTGATTTCCTTTAAACAAAACACGAAAAAACTAAACAAAAACAAATGCAACGCAGCCATTGAATGTTGATTCACACAGGCCTTGACCACACACACATATACTTGTATACATGCTTTACAGGGACTCTCCATAGGCGTAATGTATTTTATACAGTGAATAAACTATCATACAGCCCTAACACACCTCATCCCTCACAGAAAACATGTAGATGATTTTAATTATCTATAAAAAACAGCAATTAGTTTGGACTGAATTACAGAGAGTGTGTATGAGTGTTTCTCAGTACTGGGCTAAACCATACGCTGGAATAGTTGGTGGTTCATTCCGCTGTGGCAATGTCTGATAAATAAGAACTAACCTGAAGAAAAAGTGATGAATGAATTACAGGGACACACACGAAGCCCTAAAAATTCCATCAGTCCTGTTATGCAGCTCTTTGTATTTTAGTTTTAGACGTTGTTTTTGCTGTGTTTTTCCACAGGACACTCAGTTTTCCTCATTTTGTGATTCATGTTTTTATTTTCCCCTGTTTATTTCTGCTTCTGAATTGCATTACGGGACCTTGATCTTTCTTTCAGCAACTTTTACCCTTAATAAGGAGACTTTTATGCACATTTGTCATAGTTTACAGTGATATATTGCTTGGGTTGGTGTTGGATATTACGCTACAAACACCTGACAGTGCATCTTCTGTTATTTTACAGACGTATTTCTCTATTTCTTACACGTTATTTGATTTCAAGCTACTAAAATGTCAGTAAAAGTCACTCTGTTAAACTTTTCTGCATTAGAAGTGGACAGAGCAGAGATCAACATCCCATAATGCAACTCACAACTGCAAATAAACACTTGAGAATCACTAAATACGGACACATCTATCTACAGTCCACACTCTGGACACATTAGAGACTTATTTGACATCATGAAAGAAAACAAGCATAATAGGGTCTCCTTTAAGGTGTGTCCTTGTAAATCAAGTCATACCAATGTGATGCAGCTTGGATGTTGATCTCTGCTCTGTCCGCTTCTGATGATGACAGTTCAACTCTACAGTTTAACAAAGAGACTTTTATTGACATTAGTCATTTGAATTAATATAATGTATAAGAAATAAGAGTGTAAAATAACAGAAAATGTATTATCAGGGTTTTTGTGTGTCCCTGTAAACCACATAAGCCTGCACACACACACACACACACACACACACACACACACACACACACACACACACACACACACACACACACACACACACACATACATAGAGACAGATCGCTGAAGCACAAGCGGGCATGAAGACTGTGATATGTGCATGTGTGCATGAGCCGCTGCTCACCTTCATCAAACTGCTGCATGCTGGAGATCCTGGCACACACACACACACACACACACACACACACACACTGGTGTCCGTCTGCTGAATGTTTTTATACTGGGGATGTTTCTAGTTTTCATTTTTAACCATTTGGATTGTTCTTAATGAGGATGATTGTGGATTAATGCAGCATTTGCTTCCTATTAAAACAACGATGATCAACAGCCGCCGTGTTTCTGCCTTTATTATCAGTGTGTTTGGAGATTAATTTACTGTTAACTTTGTTTAAAAAAAATAAAAAGTGGTATAACCCATGGCCAGAGATGTATAGTAATGAAGCAGAACTACTACACTACTGTACTTCAGTACTAAAAGGCAGTATCTGTACTCTACTGGAGGATTGTTTTGTTTTTTTTCTCCTGCTTCCACTTTTTCTTCAGCACATATTTTCAATGTTTAATACTTTGATAGATTTTTTAATATCTATCAAATGATTAATATCGGTTCAGTAATAGATCATAACCGGTTATTACGTGATGACGTCATTTATCTCCTATGCGATATGTCGCAGTAGAACACTATAGAGGAGGCGAGGGCGAGTAAATAACACTCTCGCTACAATAAAGTCGGCACAGCACACGAGACGCTATTTCACTACGACTAATCTTTACCTCTGTCTCTCTCATGTTGGACATTTGACCCGCATGCTTGTCTGTGAGGTGACTTTTCCTCTCCTCTTGGCTGTTAAAGCGATACTTGTGGATCCAGACACGAGCGTTCACTTGGGCTTTAGTGTGGTACACTGGTGTGTGAGTGCAAAGCCCGAAACTGAAAGTGAGACGTGACTTTTTGATATGGATTTATTAATTATTCTTACTGTTCAGTGAACGCAAACTGCCGTAGTTTATTAAATACGCAAACCCCTCACTGCACCACAGCTGCACCTTCAGCAAACCTCCTAACTCCTGCAGCATGAGGGCTTTATGATCGTTTATGAGCGCCAAAAGTGGCAGATCTGTTCGACGAAATATCTGACTGCGTGTCACCGCATCCCTAACGACTAAAGTGATATAACAAGAGAAATCTCCACATTGCTGTGCGAGAGCGCTTACTGAACAGTGCATCATCGATGACGTAATCGTGCCCAGGCCCAGTGGCGTAGCGGATGGCATTCCGCTTGATTAGGGGGCCCTGCGTCGTCGCGATTTTCAATAATTGAAAATCCACCGACAACCGCAATAATCAAACTCTTGGGAACAACTGTGGTCGGAACCAAAGTTCACAGGTCTGTGTTCTCTGAACACCTCTCAAGCGGTGGACTACATTCTGATTACTTGCCGCCAATGTTGCCAACTTAGCGACTTTGTCACTAGATTTAGCGACTTTTCAGACCCCCCTAGCGACAAATCTAGCGACTTTTTTGTGTGTTATTGGAGATTTTTTTTTAGACTGTCATTTGTCCATAACTGTACCGTCCCTACTCTTCTCAACGAGCTGCGTGTGACGCCGCCGGCCCCTCCCCCGCCTCACAGCACTGACAGGCGGCCCAGTCAGTCCTCTACAGCAGCCTCTCCCACCTGCAGCCCGAGAGCAGATCACGCCTCTGCGTACCGACAAATGATTTAGCACAGGCAGTGTGAAGGTATTTCCCTTGTACAGTCAAACCGATCTACTTCTACTTTATTTTAACAATTTATTTGGACCGTTTATTCTTTTCTTGTTCACAATCACAGATATTTTAGTGACAATTTCTGAACTTGTTCTGAGTGTATTACATATGAAAGATTACTGCACATTCACTACACATCTATAATGACATACTGTATTCAAACAGCAATAAAGTTAGTTAAATAAAGTGTAGTGCAATTATAAATACCCCTTTATTAACCATAGGCTGTTAAACAAACAGAAACGGTAGAACGTGATGACGTCAGTGATATGCAAATTGATGTATGATGTATCCCGCCCCCCTCCGCTCATCAGGGGGCCGTCAGCGATCCCTGCAGGGGGGCCTCCGCAGTTTGCGCTTACGCCACTGCCCAGGCCTGAATGTAATGCGAGTCCGGGCCGTCAGGGGAATCAAAATATGTTGATGTGGGCATTGTAGCACTGTGAATGCATGTTTAAACTTGTTAAAGGTCTTGTGAAGTGCTTTGAAATGTACAGTTTTATTCAACGTTTGATGTAATCTCAACTAAAACACGATGAGAGGGCGGGACATGGTGTAGCTCCTCCCCTTTTGTAAAAACAGCCAATAGTATTGTTTTCTCACAGCTCTGCCAGAATGAAAAGCAAATGGAATAATGGGGGGCGGGGCATGTCAGACACTAGAGATTTGATTGGTTATGTTGTGACGAGAAACTGAAGTGAGGTGACGTGAATAATCCTCGTTGATCCATTTAGGCAGACGTGACAAACTACAATACTGCTGTTTATTTCAGTATTATATCTTTTAAATGTAAATTTCACTTCCAAATGTGAATTTGGTCAGTTTTGGAGCACACTAGATTATAGATATCCTAACACAAATAAAACTGATACTAACATTTAAACAACTTTATTTTAATGTTATGGGACCTTGATGACCTTGACCTTTAAATGCATTTATAATCTTCCAAATGGTCCTAAAAATCCCACATCACATGGAGAAAAGCTCTAATGTCACACAAATAAAGACAGATATGACAGGGTTATTGCTTTTTAAAACTGCAGATGGCGCTCTGGACTAAATGTAAACAGTAGATGGCGCTCTAGGCTAGTTTAATAACAGCAGATGGCGCTCTAGGCTAGTATTTACCAGCAGATGGTGTTCTAGGCTAGTGTTTAACACTAGACGGTAGTCTAGGCTAGATGTAAAAAGCAGATGGTGCTCTAGGCTAGTATTTAACAGTAGATGGCGCTCCATGATAGTTTTTAACACTAGATGGCGCTTTAGGCTAGTTTAAAACAGCAGATGACGCTCTAGGCTTGATTTAAAAAGCAGCTCTAGAGCACCATCTAGGCTAGTTTTTAACACTAAATAGCGCTCTTGGCTAGTTTAAAACAGCTAATGGTGCTCTGGACTACATGTAACAAGCGGATGGCGCTCTAGGCTAAATGTAAAAAGCAGATGGTGCTCTAGGCTAGTTTTTAACACTAGATTGTGCTCTAGGTTAGATGTAAACAGTAAATGGTGCTCTAGGCTAGTATTTAACAGCAGATGGCGCTCCAGGATAGTTTTTAACACTAGATGGCACTTTTGGCTAGTTTAAAACAGCAGATGACGCTCTAGGCTAGATGTAAAAAGCAGATGGTGGTCTAGGCTAGTTTAAAACAGCAGATGGCGCTCTAGGCTAGTTTAAAACAGCAGATGGCGCTCTAGGCTAGATGGAAAAAGCAGATGGCGCTCTAGGCTAGATGGAAAATGCAGATGGTGCTCTAGGCTAGTTTAAAACAGCAGATGGCGCTCTAGGCTAGTTTAGAACAGCAGATGGCGCTCTAGGCTAGTTTAGAACAGCAGATGGCGCTGTAGGCTAGATGTGAAAAGCAGATGGTGCTCTAGGCTAGTTTAAAACAGCAGATGGCGCTCTAGGCTAAAAGTAAAAAGCAGATGGTGCTCTAGGCTAGTTTAAAACAGCAGATGGCGCTCTAGGCTAGTTTAAAACAGCATATGGCGCTCTAGGCTAGATGGAAAAAGCAGATCTAGAGCATCATCTAGGCTAGTTTTTAACACTAGATGGTGCTCTAGGCTAGTTTGTAACAGTAGATGGCGCTCTAAGCTAGTTTTAACAACAAAAATTCATTTATTAACTTCCCAATGGTCCTAATATCCCACATTGCATGGAGTACAGCTGTAAAGTCACAGAAATAAAGACACAGACACACAGAATTATTGTTTTACAGTACAAAAACGGAAACAAAAAAACAAGATTTTATTAAAGAAGCATAAAAAATAAAACTCTTGATACATTTCTCATAACCGTCAAGTCAGCTCAAATGATACGCCGCGTACACAAGTGTTCCAGCTCGCGGTTAAAAGGTCCATAAACTTTCAAATAAAATATATTTCAATTTTAAAATTTCTTCAATAATTTTTTCTCATTTTGTTATAAATTGCCTATATGTAATACACAGGAAAGAACAGAAACATGGAAAATAAAGAGAACTTTGCTGTAATAAAAAGGGTCACATTATAATCTGGGATATTCATGTCAAGGTTAGCAAATAAATTGTAAAAATAAAATGTGTAAAAAAGGTTTGTCCATTTTAATTTCTTTTTTTTTTTGCCTTTGCGTTTTTAGAAAAATTATTAGCTAACGCCTCATGGCTTCAAGACATGCAGAGAGTTTAACTTACAAATAATGATACATGTTCTTAAAAACTACATTAACCTTTCAGCTGTGGAAAAAACTAATCCCAATGATTGTATCCAGGATATTTACAATTAGGCCTGAAACTCCGTTATTGAAATCACTTTTGGTTCGGCGTACAAAAGGAATTAAAGCGAACGTAAAGGAAAGAGTAGAGCGATTTCAGGGCAAGAAAATGATTGATGGGGAAACAGCGTCTGACGTCGTTCCGATGCCTGAGATTCGCCTCAGTGAACCCTGTTTGAAGCCTTTTAGAGGAAAACAAGAGAAGATTCAACCTCAGGTCAACATGACCTTCATCGCCAAAACACACACGCGCACACACACACACACAACCGAAAACTAGCTAGCTTCTGTTCCTCGCAACCGACAACACGCTTGTGTTTCCAAAGCACAGTCCCAAACAAACTAAACAAGGCTCAGATATTCTGTACAAATACTCCGAAGCCAATCTTCAAAAGTGGAAGAGCGGAGAAGGTTCAACACAATCTTCGTTTTCTCGGCAGCGACTTTCACCACCAAGGCACCGTTTACTGTAGGGCTGTGATGATGCGTTCATTATTAGTATTATTATTGTTTTTCATTTTAGCAGTGCAATTCGTGGATCGTTTCTGAGATTTTCACAACACATCGCAATTCTCTCTGATCTAGTTTTGGACAGCAGATGGCGCTCTATGCTAGATTTTAAACCGCACATGGTGCCCTAGGATGGTTCTGAACAGTAGATGGCGCTCTAGGCTTAATTTAAAAAGCAGATGGCGCTCTAGGCTAATTTTTAAACTGCAAATGATGCTCTAGGATGGTTATGAACAATAGATGATGATCTATGCTAGATGTAAAAAGCAGATGGCGCAGCAGGCTAGCTTTTAAACTACAGTTGGCGCTCTCTAGGCTAGTTTTTAAACAGAAAATGGCGCTCTCAGCTAGTTGTTAAAAAGCAGATGGTGCTCTAGGCTAGTTTTTACCAGCAGATGGAATGCAAGCTAATTGTCGAAAGCAGATGGCGCTCTAGGCTAGTTTTTAAACAGCAGATTGTGCTCTAGGCTAGTTTTTAACAGCAGATAGCACTTTAGGCTAGATGTAACAAGCAGATGGCACTCTAGGCTAGTTTGTAAACTGCAAATGGTGCTCTAGGATGGTTATGAACAGCAGATGGTGCTCTAGGCTAGATGTAAAAAGCAGGTGACGCTCTAGGCTAGTTTTATAACAGCAGATGGCGCTGTAGGCAAATTTTGTAAGAGCACATTGTGCTCTAAGCTAGTTTTAACAGCAGACGATGCTCTAGGCCAGTTTATAACAGCAGATGGCGCACTAGGCTAGATTTTAACAGAGGATGGTGCTCTAGGCTAGATGTAGAAAGGAGATGGTGATCTAGGCTAGCTTTTTTTTAACCGCAGACGGTGCTGTAATCTAGTTTTATAACAGCAGATGGCGCTCTTGCCTAGTTTAATAACAGCAGATGGCGCTGTAACCTAGTTTAATAACAGCAGATGGCGCTCTTGCCTAGTTTTTTAACAGCAGATGGCGCTCTTGCCTAGTTTAATAACAGCAGATGTCGCTCTTGCCTAGTTTTTTAACAGCAGATGGCACTGTAGGCTAGTTTTATAACAGCAGATGGCGCTCTTGCCAAGTTTAATAACAGCAGATGGCGCTGTAAGCTAGTTTTATAACAGCAGATGGCGCTCTTGCCTAGTTTAATAACAGCAGATGGCGCTGTAAGCTAGTTTTATAAGAGCAGATGGCACTCTAAGTTAGTTTTTAACAGAAGATGGCGCTCTAGGCTAGTTTATAACAGCAGATGGCGCTTAAATGCTAGCTAACAGCAGACTCAAATACCCAGAAATAAGGCTGTATTGTGCATTAGTC
>NC_133177.1:61187500-61217500 GCF_049306965.1 Danio rerio
GGGAGATGATGGGCGTGTGGAGGACAGGGCAGACGCAGAGATCCACACGAGGCTCTTTTGTCTGGTTTAGAGCGCGAGACACGTCCATACCCCCCCTCCCTAACTACACCAAACCAACCCAGACTAGACCCCTCCTCCACCCACCCACACAACAACATCCATCCCTCCATCTATGCATTCACACACAGCACTCAAGAGAAAAACGCCAGACAGCACCAAAACAATAGCTGAATGCGCAGCGTCGAAGAAAATATTCAAATCACAGTGTTTGCATGCAATCTCACACAGCAATATTACTTCAAGTGAAGATTTCCTCGTATTCAAATGCAATGCATTCACTGTTCATGATCTGGGATTGTGGAAAACACTGACGTGTGTGTGTGTGTTTTTATTGTTCGTTTAATGATTTTTGATGTTTTTTTCTTGCAGATGTGATGTTTTATTATGCCTTAGATGAAAACAAATGTAATGCATTGCATTTTTTTAGTTCTTGATGCACACTGAATTATTATTCCAAAGCTCCGTCCAATTACACTTAAGTGATGAACTGTTGATAAAAATGCATTTACCATTCATGATGGACACATTTGATAAACTTAGTGCTTTTGTTGTTCAAATGCATTGCATTAATTGTTTTATAATCTTAAAATATGCATGCAAATAACTACCAGCAACGTTCTTTTCATGCTCAAATGCACTCAAGTATTTATTTGCATGCAAATATGAATATTTATTGTATGTGAAAATAAATGAAATGCATTGCATTACATTTACTTCAGCCCTGACTAATCTAAGGCATTGCTATCAGTTAAAATGGCCAATTATTCAAAAACAATGCATTTACTATGCATGATCTCATTTAGGTAAACATTCATATTTCCAAAGCAACTAACCAATACACCACTGTAGCTTTAATTGTTCAAATGCATTGCATTTAAGTCTATAATCTCCCATTTTTACCATGCAAATAACTCCCTGAGCTGCTTTCCTATTGTTCAAATGAAGTATGCTGAATGAGATTCTGAACCCTGCATTGCATTTATTAGTTCATAACATGTACAGATTGTTTACAATCAATTGTTGTCACTATTTAAGTCAGTACCTTGTCTACCGACGATCTCCGCCACATGCTCAGAGGAGGGCACGGGCACGCACTCGGTCATGTTGACACTTCTCTTGCGGAGCACCGAGCTTTGTTCCCCGAGGATGGAGGAGTGCGGCCCGGCCATGTGATATCCTCCACCACCACCTCCACCCCCAGAGCCGTAGTACTCAGGAGAGGGCGAGCATGAGCCGGGTGACTCCCGCGAGCCGCTGCTGTGCTCCATCATCTGCAGGTCCACGTAACCCCCTCCTCCGTTACAGCTCTCCCCAGCCGAGCTCCCGTCCAGACACTCCACCTTCTCCAGCGCCATGCGGGACAGCTGGTCCAGGGCGAAGCGCAGCGCCTCCTGGTGCTCCTCATCCCGGGGATCCTGCTCCATCTCCCGGGCGCCGCCGCCGCTCTGCCCGCTCTCGTGCTCCATGATGTCAGGGTGAAACAGGGGACTCGGCATAGTCGACCCCGCGTGCGCATCAGACACCCAGCAGACTGTGCTTTCTAAAGTAAAAGGCATATTTAAACACAATGAGAGGTGATTTAGTTCATCAGTAAACACTCGGAAGAGTTTAAGACACGCTGCTGAGTGACCGGAGCGGGCGCTCTTGTTGTTTTCCAGCGCTGCCTTTTGTCTTTATTGTTTGCGCTCAGCTTTAGCACCGCGCGTGTTTTTGTTTAATAACGCGGTTATAACGCATGACATGCGGCTGGTATCGCGCTGAGCACACGGCAGAAGTGCGTGTGATGCATCCGAGACATTAAATGTGTTATTCGGTGAGTTTAAAGAGAGATGTCGGAGGTGAAAGCGCGGTGTTGTTAGCCGCGCCGCTAACCGGAGATGATCAGTCACATTGTCGCCTTTGTTTGTGGATGTGAGCCGAGCACCACGCGGGCGATCCCGGCCGGTACAAACCCCGGTGAGGGAGAAACTCACACGGCACACGGACATGCGTTTAACACAATAACGGAAGGCTCACCGTGTGTGCTCCCGCGCCGCCGGCTGCTGTTTTCCGCAGTTTTCTGGAGGATGAGGCTGGTGGAGGGGACGGCTAACCGCTAGCTGCTAACTGTTTTTGGGGGGCGTTGGAGAAAAAGAGTCGCTTTTAAAGCATTCGCGGTCAAACTGGAGCTCCAGCGCGGCTCGGATCACTCGTCCCGCCTCGGCACCGCTCGCACCCGGGATCTGCTCATGGTTTTCTGCGGGTTTTCACGCGTGGAAGTCTGGAGACTCTTAGAGCGCTTTCTGTCGGTTCCTCCGGTCCGCCGCCTTTGTCTGTCTGTGCAGCAGAATCACTCACTCACACACGCGTCTCTCTCTCTCTCCCTCTCTCTCTATCTCTCTGACGTCACCCGCAAACAACAAAGGGTTCAAAGGCCACTTCTGCATATTTACAAACAAAACATTTCGAAGTTGCATCGTTCACATTAATAAACTGATGTGTTACACTGAACAAATGATTCAGAGCAAGTTAAATGATAATGTAAAGACATATAAAGCAATTTTAAAGATTAAGAAAATAAAACAATATCACAAATACAGCAGAGGACTCATTTTTTTCCATTTATTTGAAAATAATTAAGTTATTATTTAAATACAATTTCATTATCTGAAAATAAAGCTAGCAGAACTGTCATTTAGTAATGACTTTAATGCACAGTTGAAGTCAGAATTATTAGCCCCCGTTAATTTTTTTTCAACAATTTCTGTTTAATGGAGAGCAGATTTATTACAGCACATTTCTAATCATAATAGTTTTATATTAATAATAACTCATCTCTAATAACTGATTTATTTTATTTTTGTCATGATGACAGTAAATAATATTAGACTAGATATTCTTCAAGACACTTCTATACAGCCTAAAGAGACATTTAAAGGCTTCACTAGGTTAATTAGGGTAACTAGGCAGGTTAGGGTAATTAGGCAAGTCACTGTATAACAGTGGTTTGTTTTGTAGACGATCGAAAAAATATATAGCTTAAAGGGGCTACTAATATTGACCTTCAAAAATTAAATACTGCCTTTATTCCAGCCGAAATAAAACAAATCAGACTTTCTCCAGAAGAAAAAATATTATCAGACATACTGTGAACATTTCTTTCCTCTGTTAAACATTATTTGGGAAATATTTTAAAAAGAAAAAAAATCCAAAGGGGGCGAATAATTCTGACTTCAACTGTGTATACTGTAATCGACTCTTAAATTGATCCTCAAGTTCATAATCATTCTATCGTTTTCCTTCAGCTTAGTCCCTTTTTACATCAGCTGTCACCACAGTGGAATGAACCGGCAACTTATGCAGCATGTTTTACACAGCTGCAACCCAACACTGGCGCACCAACACAGGGAGAACATGCAAACTCCACACAGAAATGTCAACTGCACCTGCCGGGACTTAAACCAGGGACCTTCTTGCTGTGAGGCCACAGTGCTAACCACTGTATCTTTCTCTTTATACCTTTCTTCCATAGACAAGGTATGTAATTGATATTTTGTGACATTGTTTACTTGTCAACTCTTTGCATTAATAAGATTAATAATAAAAAGGCCACTTCTGCATATTAACAAACAAAACAATTTGCATCCTTCGCATTATTAAATGCATTTATTAATTCATTCATTCATTTTCTTGTCGGCTTATTAATCCGGGGTCGCCACAGCGGAATGAACCGCCAACTTATCCAGTATATTTTTACACAGCTGATGCATGGGAAACCTCCACACACGCACACACTCATACACTATAGACAATTTGGCTCACCCAATTCACCTGTACCGCATGTGTGTGGACTGTGGGGGAAACCGGAGCACCCGGAGGAAACCCATTTGAACGCAGGGAGAACATGCAAACTCCACACAGAAACCGCAACTGAGCCGAGCCGACCCATCGACCTTCTTGCTGTAAAGCGGCAGCACTACCTACTGCGCCACTGCTTCACCATGGATTTATTTACATTGAAAAAATGGTTCAGAGTGAGATGCATGAAAATATTAATACATAAAGCAATAAAAAATAAACAAATAACACAAAAACAGCAGTTACAGAGGAAATGCGTATGCTTCAGTGATATTTCCCCAAATAAATATCAGAATATTCTAAGAGTCTATCACTTTTCTTGATTTTAAACAATCGGAGATTTAACACACTGAGAAAATGATTCATTGGATTAACTATTTTTTAAAGCCATTTAGTAATGACATGAATTATTATAGGCTACTGTAACTGACTCTCACAAATCTTATACCGTCAAGTTTAGATTCAGGTTCATTAAACAGCGTGGGTCATTTATATGGATACACCTTAATAAAATGGGAATGGTTGGTGATATTAACGTCCTGCCAGCACAGGCTTCCAATATCCGTAGTTTCAGGTGCTGCACATCTCAATAGTATCTGGAGGCAGCCTTTATGATGCAAGCTGAGACTGCATCACTCAGCGATGCAATGTCAGACACAATGCACTCAAATGGAGCGAGTGACGTCACTGTGACAGGTGGGGTTAGGTGAGCCCATTAAAAAGCATTGGTGCAGCTCAGATTGCACTGCACTACGTCTGCATCCAGACCCCTCTCGCACATCTTGTATCTTCACACCATAGACAGCAAAAATAGTGTGGCCATTCTTCATCAGTGGAAACCTCAAGGCCACTGGATATTTGAACTTGCTCCATGATGATGTGTTTCCCTCTTTATGCACTGACGCCGGAGTTTCTCCAGCAAGATGGTGCACCACCACATTATGGGTGTCAGGTCCGAGCATTCCTACATGAACAGTTTCCTGAAAAGTGGATTGGTCGTCGTGGGCCGGTTTAATGGCCCCAAAGGTCTCCCGATCTGACCCCCTTAGACTTTTATCTTTGGGGTCTTCTGAAGGCAATTGTCTATGGTGTTGTTACGACTGAAGTTTATTTATTTATTTATTCTTGCGGATTGTACTCTGTCTTTTTCTTTTGTCCCGCCTTCTTGTTGTTTTTCTGTTGTCTCATAGGCTCCCATAATGGCGTGATTCCCTTTTCTGATTGGCTGCTGGTCTCAAAAGCCTGTATATAAGGGAGCTTCCGGCAGGGATCGGAGAGCTCATTTCTGTGCGTTCGGTGTTTGGAGTGGAGCTCCTGGGTTTCCCTCACCCCTCCGGTCGACGACCAACAACCAACCTTGTATTGATGACCAGCATATGTTAAAATATTTTTGAGAGTTTGAGCGTGTAGGGGTGACCTGCCTATTTATTTAATTACTTTTGACTTTGTTTATGTTAGGGAGTAAGGTGAGCTTTTTGTATTTTTCTTTAAATAGTAATAGGTAATTTAGTGGATTTATTTGATAGATTCTTTTGTTTGTTATTTTGGCCTGTGGTCACCCTGACGAAATGCTCATTTATATTAACCCCATTTTTCTATAATAAATATATTCATATATACTCTCAATTGAGTGTGCGAGTTTGGTTGTCGACCGAAGGGAATCTTTTGCTTTAAGTTTTGTTTAGTTTGGGAAATCCACCAACCCAACACATTTGTTTTTTTTTCTTCATTTATTATGCCCTTTTTGTTTCCCCTAGACTTGGGGCGTAATAGGTGTGAAGATACAAGATGTGCAGCACCTAAAACTACGCATACTGGGAGCCTGTGCTGGCATTTCTCCTGCGGTGTTGCTGTCAGTGTGTGAAGAGTGGGAGAAGAGGGCTGCATTGACAATCCAACTCAATGGGTAGCACATTGAACACACTTTATAAGTGGTCAGAAACTTGTAAATAACTCATGAAAGAATAAAGGTATGTTTAAACCAAGCACACCATTGTTTTTCTTGTGAAATTCCCAATGAGTTTGATGTGTCACATGACCCTCTTCCTATTGAAAAAAACAAAAGTTGGATCCAAGATGGCCGACTTCAAAATGGCCACCATGGTCACCACCCATCTTGAAAAGTTTTCCCCCTCACATATACTAATCTGCCACAAACAGGCCGTTAATATCACCAACCATTCCCATTTTATTAAGCTGTATCCATATAAATGGCCCACGCTGTAGATCTCTTTTTTCCCTTGACAATGTATGTGATATTTTGTACATAAATACTGTTCACATGTCAACTCTGTATTCTGTTTGCATTAATAATGATACATTAAAATAAAATATGGAAATTCTACATATTCACAAATAAACAATAAAAAAAAAAAACTTTACACTATTTTAAATGAAATTAACGTACTGGATTTACTAATATAATAATAACAAATACATATATTTAATTCTCCAAAAATGATTACTTGGATTTACACATTTTTAAGGTAACTTTGTGCAAACAATTTTATGGGCAGAATTTTAATTTTATTTTTTTCTGTGGAGGGTACTGTGGGAGTATGGGGTCAGAGGTGCTCTGTTGAGGGCTGTCTGGTCCCTGTATGAACAGAGCAGGAGTCTGGTTTGCATTGCCAGCAATAAGTCAGACTTGTTTCCAGTGCATGTTGGACTCTGGCAGGGCTGCCCCTTATCACCAATTCTACTCATCCATTTTATGGACAGAATTTCAAGGTGCAGCCTTGGGTTGGAGGGGTCCGGTTCGGGGATCACAGGATTTCATCTCGGATACAAGCGGCCGAAATGAGTTTCCTTCGAAGGGTGGCAGGGCGCACTCTTATGGATAGGATGAGGAGCTCTGACACCCGGAAGGAGCTCGGAGTAAAGCCGCTGCTCCTCTACATAGAGAGAAGTCAGCTGAGGTGGCTTGGGCATCTGTTTTAGATGCCTACCTAGGGAGGTGTTCCAGGCAAGTCCCACCGAGAGGAGGCCTAGGGGAAAACTATGTCTCTTGGCTGGCCTGGGAACGCCTCGGGATCCCTCTGGAGGAGCTTGAGGAAGTGTCGGGGGAGAGGGAAGTCTGGGGTTCTCTCCTAAGACTGCTGCCCCCTCGACCTGACGCCAGGTAATCGGCAGAAAATGAACGAATGATAATTTTTTCAGGGTTTTCACCTTTATTAGATAGGACAGTAGAGAGTATTGACAGGAAAGCATGGGAAGGATCAGCATAGGACCATGAGCACCGGAATGCATGTGTTGGCGCACTAACCACTACACCCCTGGTGCCGAGCATGGGCTGAAATTTAAAAAAAAAACTAATTAATTTGAACATCACTACAATTGAAAGTTTTCATTTAAATTTGTTCAAATTCTGCTTATGTGCAGGGTTTACATCAAGTTACCTTAAAAAAAGCTTTTCATTTTTTTGACTGTATTAAATCTCAGTATTTGTGTTGTTAATTTAGTTATTTTGTTGACTTTATATTGTTTTTTTTAATGTATTTATTTAATCAATAATCGTGCTCTGTTAAGTCTCTGTCATTATTGCTACCATCACTCTCTTTTTCCTGTGTAGGTTTGATTTTTGTATGTTTGTTATTGAAGCATCATTTTTAAAAAAAAGGCCAATTCTGCGTAATATTTAACTCAAATTTATGCAAATAGATGACAGTCCAAACACATGCGCTATTAGGGAATTGATAAACTAAATTGGCCGTAGTCTATGAGTGTGTGTGTGTGTGTGAGAGAATGAGTGTGTATGGGTGTTTCCCAGTACTGGGTTGCGGCTGGAAGGGCATCCATTTTGTAAAAAATAGTTGACAGTTCATTCTGCTGTGGCAACCCCTGATTATTAAGAGATTAAGTCGAAGAAAAATTAAATAAAATTTTTTATACTGTTTATAATATTGTTCTATACAGTTATTTAATAAAATAAAGATAAAAAATTATTTAAATGAAAAATACTTCAATTCAATTCAATTCAGCTTTATTTGTATAGCACTTTTACAATGTAGATTGTGTCAAAGCAGCTTCACATAAATGGTCATAGTAACTGGAACAGTGTGGTTCAGGTTTTAGTGTTTAAGTTCAGTTCAGTTTAGCTCAGTTCAGTGTGATTTAATCATTACTGAGAGTTCAAACACTGAAGAGCAAATTCATCGATGCGTAGCTCTACCAATCCTGAACAATGCGAGGCAGTGGCGACAGCGGAGAGGGAAAAAAAACTTCACCTGATGGGAGTGAAGAAAAAAACCTTGAGGGATATATGTATATATATATATATATATATATATATATATATATATATATATATATATATATATATATATATATATATGTATATAAAAAGGTCTGTATGTGTGAAAGGGGCTATTATCAATGCACTGACACTTTGAGCGTGAGCAGCGTGGCATAAACAGACCTAACGCCGAAACTATCGCGGCACTGCTGCTTCAGCAACGCTCCCGCCTCAAGGCTGATTTATACTTCTGCGTCAAGCGCACACATATGCTATGGCGCAGTCTACACATTGACGCATAGCCCTACACGTGGCCGTCAGTGTCGCTGACGTGCACCTCTCAAAAAATGTAACATGTTGCAGCGACGCGTAGCGCAAACTCTGTGATTGGTTGGCTTGTTAGCGCTGACGAGTCTGGGCGGGACCGAGAGTCGCCCGAGCCCGATTGAGCGATTGTTTACAAGTGTGGAGTCCCGTGAAGGAGCTCCGGATGGAAAGTTTTGTTTTGTGTTTACCTCATAGTTAAAGTTGCTGCACGTCCGCCGGTTCCTGCCTCAAAATGAGCGAGTTTGAGCCACTTGTACATCCCGGAAGTGTTCAGGAAAAGCAAAACAGCAGCGAAGAAACTCGACACAGAGGAAGATTTACACCTCACTGCCAACTAGCGTTTCGGAAGTGTTAATGCAGACCGACAGAGACAGCAGCAGAAGTATAAATGCACAGCTACACGGGTTGCATGCACCGTGGGTTACGCCGGTCACCTGACGCAGAAGTATAAATCAGGCTTCACTCTGCTTCTGCATGCGTTAATCTGTTAAAGGGTCATGAAACACCAGAGCACATGCTTTGAGCTGTTGACAGTGGTATATGTGTCCCACACTGCTAAAAACACTATTAGGACACCTATATTTTACTAAAAAGTGTAAATTGGTTGTTTTTGCGTTATTTCAAGCAAATTCGTACTTCCTGTTTGAAACGAATTTTTGAAGCTGCGTCACGGTCATGAGATAATAGCGTGTATTCCAGCGTGTAGACTGGACGTCTGTGCCAGAGTGAGTCTTATTACGTCTTACAGTGTGCTGCATTAATGCATGAGTAAGGCTTGGTTCAAACCAATCAGCGCGCTCTATTGTGCAACTTCATTAATATTCATTACTGTCACAGTGTTTAGACAACAGAGACGCCACGTTGTGTTGGCAAAACAAGCGTGAAGTGTTGCTTTTATAGTTTGCCGCAGTGAAGTTTTGTGTTCATTTTCTCTCTGTGAGAGCGCAGCTGGAGTCACGTGTGGATTAACAGTGTACGCGACGCTCGACAACAATAACTTACGTGTCTAAGGAGGATTATTGTTTACCTGAGAGCTGTTCTCATCTGCAAACGCTGAGATCCGGATTCGCTTGTAGTCTCCTCTTAATAAAGACGCGGCTCTAGTTGCTGGTGATTGTCCTGTCTCTACAGATTTGGTAAGTGAGCGTCCAGTGCTCTTTGTTTATTCAGTTTGTTCGTATCGAACTAAGTTAACTATTGCACCGAGTGTAAACATGTTAGCACCACAACCAAACTTTAACCTCGTGTAGGGTTTTCACCGCATTTAGTGACCGGAATAACACACGCGGCTTTCTGACACTACCTGCCGTGTGCATCTAAGTTTCCGGAAAATGCAGAGTTTTTTTTTTTCTCTCATTCGCCGTGCGGTATCAAACATTGCATGAAAAATACACGCTTACAGCAGTTCCTCGAATCAAATATCTCGTTTGTCGCGAGGGACATGAATGAATTCCCTGAATGAAAGAGCCAAACTGCAGTTAAAGTCCAACATTTAATAATTTGGCAAATAATTCGACTACAGATGTCCATGTAGGTTAAACACCATCACTTTCTCCTGTGGGTGTGTATTTTGACTCTGAAACTCGCGCGTGCCCAAATAGACACTCCCACACCCTCCCACTTTAGTTCCTCCGACACTCCCCCCTAAACAGAGCTGGACACGCCCACTTTTCTGACTTTTTCCAAAGTAGAGGTGTGAAAACACCCTGTTGAAACGAGGGGGTTTCATGGCCCTTTAACATAGAAGCCGAATAAAGCACGCTCTGCTCACGCCTGCGTTGTGAAACAGGCTTAACAATAAATTCAGATTTATCCTGCAGTGTCTCTCTATGCGGACACTTCTCCTGCGTTCTACATCTCAGATAATAAACTCACAAGAGATATGTGTACGTTTTATTTTACTCACATTCAGATGTTATTTTAGAGAGCAGGCTTGAGGTTCAGCTGTATCCTCTTCATCTTCTGGCTGATACGGTAACAGCTACTCTGACTGACAGTGTTCACACAGCTCAAAGGCATGTGCTATTACAAGTGTGCTGCTTTTCCTGCTGATGTGGAGATGATCACAGCACATTATGTTAGCTGACCAATCAGAGCCTTTTCAGAGGGGCTAGGAAATATGACAGTGGCTACGCCCGAAACCTCAAACTTCCATACTGTTTAGTACGCTAAAATCAGTATGTGAGCCGAGTAGTGTGTCCGAATTCATAGAATTTAAAAATCAGTGTGCGAGAAGTACCCGGGTGACTTACTAAATCCGGCGAGACTCTGAAGTGCGCATCCCATGCATGCTGCGCTATTACATGATGCCCCGCGAGCGAATTCAAGAATGGGAGTCAATCGACGCAACTGACGCAGGTAGGTCACGTGACGAAATGGCGGATGTAGTAGGGCTGTGCAATTAATTGAAAATCCGATTTCGATTTTTCCTTCGGAAAAAAAAGCGCGAAAGACCGCATGATTCTGTGTGCCGCGCACACACAGAATTGAAGCATGCAGTCAGTTCGGTCTCACTCGCACACTGAGACGAGCAGAGCGCAGTCAGCGCACACATCTAAAGTCATCTTACCGTGAGCGCTTTAATAGTCAAATAGGTGTCAAAACGCGGTGTTTAGTGATTATTCATATCAACCATCATTTGTGTAATAAACAAACGAGTTGAGAATCAAAAGAGACGCGAAAGAGAAACTATTAAAGAGACAGCGCGCTATAATCCTTCTGCCGCCTGTTTTTATGATTATTAATCAAACAACAACAGGAGAACATGCCTCACTAATCTTGACTGAAGGACTTTTGTAGCTAAAGTGTTTCTTAAAGCGAAGATGCTTAAAGCACAGTTTGTTTCATATTTTTATTCTATTGTATTTATTTCTCTTTCCTTTGCAGGGTGGAAAATAACTGTTTGTATGCAGTTGAAGTCTGAATTATTAGCCCTCCTGAATATTAGCAACCCTTTCCCCCCCAGTTTCTGTTTAATGGAAAGAAGATTTCTGAACTTAATAGTTTTAATAACTCTTTTCTGATAACTTATCTATTTTATCTTTGTCATGATGACAGCACATAATATTTGACTAGATATTTTGTCAAAATACATGCATTCAGATTCAAAGTGCGATTTAAAGGCTTAATTAGTGTTATAAGACAGGTCATTGTATAACAGTAGTTTCTTCTGCAGACAATCAAAAAATATATTGCTTAAGGGGGCTAATATTATAGACTTGCTTGAAAAAACCTGCTTTTATTCTAGCCAAAATAAAAATAAAAAAGCCTTTCTCCAGAAGAAAAAAAATATTAGAGGAAATACTGTTAAAATTCCTTGCTCTGTTAAACATCATTTGGGAAATATTTATTTTTTACAAAATTCTCAGGAGCGCTAATAATCGTTTTGAATAATCGTGATTTCAATTATGACCAAAATAATCGTGATTATGATTTTTCCCAAAATAGAGCATCCCTAGGATGTAGTAGATCCAAATTCCATTCATACTTTTCACATTCATACTGTATCTTTTCTAACGGCCGAGTAGTACGTTTAAATTCAAATGCAGCACCTACTGAGTAGTAGGCGGCTTCGGAAGCAGCCAGGGGTTTTCATGTTAGCTGAGTAGCTGTATATAATCAAAGTAAGATATATGAACAAATAACCTGATTTTTAACAAGTGGAGCATGAACACAGATTGCTTTGCTTCTTAAGCCTAGTTCACACTACAGGATTTTAAACATCAGCAGATCGCTGTGCCGTTCACACTACATGATTTGACTTTGTGTCTTTTAATCTCTGTGGTGTTCACACTACGCAACACTCTGTGAATGATCCACAAGAGGGGGGTCACACACTACATGATCTGACAACAACTCATTCCCCATCAGCTCAGTCAAGCTACCAAACCACAGCCAATGAAATTTGAGGGAGGAGTCGTCAGAAAAAGCTGAACACTATTGGCTGCTTGTGTGCGGATTACATCACTGACAGCGTTTCAAGCTTTGGAGAAAGCATTAAAAACATCGTCAATCAGCTGATTTATCAGCAGATTAATCACTCATCTGCAAGGTTTGAGTGGATAGATACACAGAGAGTTTTTAATTGTTGTAATTTTATAACTCTTTGAAATAAAACTAACATTTATAACACCCTGCCGTTTTCTAACTATTAGTGTATTTCTTTCTGACATTGTTATTTTTTTTATTACAAAACAGTAAAGAACTGAGCATTTCTGCCTTAAATTACCATATTGGTCAAAATGACTGCATGCATGTCTGATACTTTTCACTGTGACTTTAAATATGTGTGCATTTCCTTGCCTGGCAACTTCCTGCTAACATAAACAAAACTTTCTGATGGCAAAAACATCAATTTACTTCAGATATCTTTCAAAACAGCAGATTCTGTGCTGTGAAATAGCTCCTGTCTGAAAGTGGAAATGAAAGCCAAGACCTTTAAGTGTTTTAGTATCTTAACTACATATTTATAGGCTGTATTACCAAAAAAAGATGATATTTTTAGGGTAATGTGTCATTAAATATGATGCCAGACATTCAAAGCTTAATTTTAATATCTCAATAATAGCTTTGAATGTAAATATGTTGTGACAGTATGGCGTTTCATATGAGAACGGTCAGAATGAGCAGTATGGTAATTCTAATAGTTACAGAATTCTAGTTCCACTGTTAATATAGCCTACTCTCATGTCTGTGTTAATGCAGAATGAAGCGAGTGCACCGATGCCCATTCTGACCAATCACAGATGTTTCTGCTGAGCTCCTGAACACACAGCCATTCAGCTCATGCTGATCTGCTCTCTCATTGGCTGCAGCTCGTCACTACATCTGACCACACGTGGGGTTAAGTCGGCCGACTGCTCTGGAATATTTAGCATGCTGAATGTTGGATTTCCGTCTGCGAGGTGTCGGCGACGCGTCAGTGAGCCTCGTTGATGCGTTGTTCAGTAGTTCACACATAAAGAGCGGCGAGCGCCGAGCACCCGCAGATTTCTTCCCGATCACAGCCCGATCTGTCGGCGAGCTCGTTAACTTCCAAATCGGGCTCAAATCAGGCTTAAAATCCTCTAGTGTGAACTAGGCATTATAAACACAACCAAGCCTTAAAACACACTCTGGACCACCCCTTTAAAGACTAATAAAAGAGTAAGTAAGTAATAATGTGAGTGATGTTCTGTTTTAAAGAGAAAACATGCATTAATTTACATATTTAAAGAGGTTTATTTTCCAAGTTTACAAATTAATTATCATCAACAAGGTTTATATCCTTGGACAAAATAGGGCAAAATATAAAAACACCTCACCTCAGATATGACCACACAATGCAGTCACTTCAAACATCAGGGTGTGTGTGAAAAGCATATATTAAATTAATCATCAGCTGTGAGAAAAATACGTCAAAATCAAAATCAAAACCGTCCACATTAATAACTCATACGCCATCAAGTCAAAAGCATGACATTTCCTATATAAACAAACCGCTAATCTCATCTCAGTACAAAAAATAACTGGACAAATATTAGAAAAGCTAGAAAATGACAGATTTGTGTATGTAGAAGGGAACAAATACAATCCTAAAAGCACCGATGTAGAAGCTTATGTCACTCTACGCTAGTAACATCGTCCGTTAGCGCCATTAGCATCATAACAAAAGCTAAAATATAAATTGAGCACCATAATTTGTACCAGCTACCACAAAACAACACCATCTCCGAGGTTTTAGTCATAATAACGTGGCATTTTGTTTGTGTAAAAAAACGATATCATGATCGGACAATTAGCTTATGATGTTCAAGCTGAAAATCTAAATCTCAGTCTATAGGACACACATGACGACGTTCTCAGTCACAAACGCATACAAAAATAGAGCAAACAATGCTAAAACAAGCCTGTGTGAGGGAAGCAGTGTGTGGAGTTTTATAAAAGTGTGAAATGTTGGGAGTACAGTGTTCACAGTTGAGCTAGAGAGGGTTTGTTTTCTGCATAGGGGTCAGAGGTCGTGTCCGACTGCGTCTTTGGGTTCATTTGGGTCGTCTGGGTTGTTCTTATTGCCACCGTTCAGCCTGAAAACAAAGATTAAGAGTGTTAGATTTACATTCTACAGTTGCTATGGTAACAGAACAACTTCAGTAATTGATCTGTTGTGGTGAATCTACAGTTGCTATAGTAACAAAACTACAGTAATTCATCTGTTAAGGCAATTCTACGGTTGTTATGGTAACACAACAACTAGTAATTGATCTGTTGTGGTGATTCTACAGTTGCTATGGTAACAAAACAACCACAGTAATTGATCTGTTGTGGTGATTCTACAGTTGCTATGGTAACAGATCAACTACAGTAGTTGATCTGTTGTGGCGATTCTACAGTTGCTATGGTAACAGAACAACTACAGTAATTGATCCCTTGAGGCGATTCTACAGTTGCTATGGTAACAAAACAATCATGTGGAGTTAAATAACTCTAAGATGTTCGTTTTAAGGATATCTATAAGCTAGCGTGCTTCAAAACAGAAACACTTGATAATTTAGAAGATTATACAGTTGAAGTCTGATTTATTTTCTTCAGATTCTGTTGAACGGAGAGAAGATTTTCTTCAACATTTCCAAACATAATAGTTTTAATACCTTATTTCTTTTTTTAATAATTATTCATTAGGGGTTTTCACCTTATTTTTAGAGGTTTTAGAGACAGGAAAGTATAGGGAGCAGAGATAGTGGAAGGGTCGGCAAAGTACCTCGAGCCGGGAATCGAACTTGGGTCGCCTTGAACACCTCAGTACTTATGTGTGGACACAATAACCACAAACCTATTGGCGCCAACTTTTATAGGGGTTTTAACCTTTAATGGATAGAATAGGGGGCGAAGCAGTGGCGCAGTAGGTAGTGCTGTCGCCTCACAGCAAGAAGGTCGCTGGGTTGAGCCTCGGCTCAGTTGCCGTTTCTGTATGGAGTTTGCATGTTCTCCCTGCGTTCGCCGGGGTTTCCTCCAGGAGCTCCGGTTTCCCCCACAGTCCAAAGACATGTGGTACAGGTGAATTGGGTAGGCTAAATTGTCCGTAGTGTATGAGTGTGTGTGTGTGGATGTTTCCCAGAGATGGGTTGCTGCTGGAAGGGCATCCGCTGTGTAAAAACCTGCTGGATAAGTTGGCGGTTCATTCCGCTGTGGCGAACCCGGATTAATAAAGGGACTAAGCCGACAAGAAAATGAATGAATGGATAGAAAAGTGCAGAGAATTGACAGGAAACAGTTGGGAACAGAGAGATGAGAAGGGTCGGCAAAGGACCTTGAGCCAGGAATTGAACTCGGGTCACTGTGAGCACGATGGTGCTATTTGTCGGTGCACTTAACCATTAGGCTACTGGCTCTGACAGTAACTCATTTCTAATAACTGATTTATTTTTTCCATGATGACTGCACAGGAGCATCACGGTGGCACAGTGGGTAGCACGATTGCCTCACAGCAAGGTCGCTGGTTCAAGCTCTAGCTGGATCAGTTGGCATTTCTGTGGGGAGTTTGCATGTTCTCCCTGTGTTGGCGTGGTTTCTCCGGTTTCTCCCACAGTCCAAACACATGCGCTATAGGGGAATTGAGTAAGTCAAATTGTCCATAGCTTGTGTATACATGAGTGTGTATGTTTCTCAGTGATGGGTTGCAGCTGGAAGGGCATCCGCCATGTAAAACATGTTGAATAAGTTGGCAGTTCATTCCGCTGTGGCGACCCCAGAATAATAAAGGGACTACGCCAAAAAATAAGAAAATGAATGAATGAATGAATGAATGAATGGTGTTGGAGTATTATAAGCTTTACATACAACTTACATTTACATACAACTGTTATTCCAACAGCTTTTATTTACTCCATTCTTTTCTGCTGAATATTATTGAAAACACAATATAATATTGTATAATGTATACAACATACAGTAGTATACACGAGGGATGTAACGGTATTGTAAATACCATCATACCGCAATATTAATTTTTTTCGATATTACCGTAGTCGCATGACTCTGTAAAACTATAGGTCTTCTGAGAAAATTTGCTCAGGCGAATAAAGCAAACGGGAGGTAGCGGAAACTACAATTCCCATCAGCCCTTGCGGTCTGTTGTTGCTACAGATCCAGTAATGTGGAAATGGAGTGTGCTGCTAGAAGCGGGCATCAAAAAGAGCTGGAAAAGATTGAACCTGAAGCGGGTGTTGTCGCCGCACGCGTACTGAATAGCGGTGTTGTCGCGCGCGTTCTGATCAGCTGTGTTGTCGCGCGCGCGTTCTGATCAGCTGTGTTGTCGCGCGCGCGTTCTGATCAGCTGTGTTGTCGCGCGCGCGTTCTGATCAGCTGTGTTGTCGCGCGCGCGTTCTGATCAGCTGTGTTGTCGCGCGCGCGTTCTGATCAGCTGTGTTGTCGCGCGCGCGTTCTGATCAGCTGTGTTGTCGCGCGCGCGTTCTGATCAGCTGTGTTGTCGCGCGCGCGTTCTGATCAGCTGTGTTGTCGCGCGCGCGTTCTGATCAGCTGTGTTGTCGCGCGCGCGTTCTGATCAGCTGTGTTGTCGCGCGCGCGTTCTGATCAGCTGTGTTGTCGCGCGCGCGTTCTGATCAGCTGTGTTGTCGCGCGCGCGTTCTGATCAGCTGTGTTGTCGCGCGCGCGTTCTGATCAGCTGTGTTGTCGCGCGCGCGTTCTGATCAGCTGTGTTGTCGCGCGCGCGTTCTGATCAGCTGTGTTGTCGCGCGCGCGTTCTGATCAGCTGTGTTGTCGCGCGCGCGTTCTGATCAGCTGTGTTGTCGCGCGCGCGTTCTGATCAGCTGTGTTGTCGCGCGCGCGTTCTGATCAGCTGTGTTGTCGCGCGCGCGTTCTGATCAGCTGTGTTGTCGCGCGCGCGTTCTGATCAGCTGTGTTGTCGCGCGCGCGTTCTGATCAGCTGTGTTGTCGCGCGCGCGTTCTGATCAGCTGTGTCGTCGCGCGCGCGTTCTGATCAGCTGTGTCGTCGCGCGCGCGTTCTGATCAGCTGTGTTGTCGCGCGCGCGTTCTGATCAGCTGTGTTGTCGCGCGCGCGTTCTGATCAGCTGTGTTGTCGCGCGCGCGTTCTGATCAGCTGTGTTGTCGCGCGCGTTCTGATCAGCTGTGTTGTCGCGCGCGTTCTGATCAGCTGTGTTGTCGCGCGCGTTCTGATCAGCTGTGTTGTCGCGCGCGTTCTGATCAGCTGTGTTGTCGCGCGCGTTCTGATCAGCTGTGTTGTCGCGCGCGTTCTGATCAGCTGTGTTGTCGCGCGCGTTCTGATCAGCTGTGTTGTCGCGCGCGTTCTGATCAGCTGTGTTGTCGCGCGCGTTCTGATCAGCTGTGTTGTCGCGCGCGTACTGTAAAGCGGGGAGGGGGTGTAGCACGCATACTCAAGAGCGGTGTTGTCGCGCGCCTACTGAAGGGCGGGACGGAGGGTGTGACACAGCACACTGTTCAGATTGATGCAGACATGAGACCTCTATCTCACTCATGGTTTGTCCTCTCAAGTGGGGGAAAGACAATGCACAACGTTACCCACTGCTGTCAACCTGGGCCAAGTCATATCTCTCTGTCCCAGAAACCTCAGTCCCTAATGAGAGGGGTTTTTCTGTTGCAGGGGACATTGTAAATGCCCAGAGATACCAGCTTTTACCAGATTATATTTATATGATAATTTTCCTTTAAACCCATCTCTATCTAAGTGAGTAAGTGATTAAATGTTGAATGTGATGAGTTTTCAACTGCTAAATTAAAACTTAATTTTTTTACATGGTTTAATAATTTTTTGTTATTAAAATTGAAGTTCCTGTTTCAAAGCTTACAGATAGATGGCTAATTTGTATGTCATTGACACTTTTGGCACTTTTTTGGAGTATTTTCATAAGTTTTTTTTTTTCCTGTAAATGATTCAATAAATATCGTACCGTGACATTCATACCGAGGTATTACCGTACCGTGAAATTCTGATACCGTTACATCCCTAGTATACACATTTCCTCCAATAAATAATATAACGAATACATGAGTCTTATATATACAGATGCATCAGAATACTGAAGCTACTAGCGAACAATGTTTATATATAATACTAGCCAATATGGAAGTAACTGAAACTGCAATTCATCGACTGGCCTTTGGGGGGCAGGCTCCAGGAACTCCAGATGTTCACTGACTGCTATGCTAAAATGGACAATATTACAGGTAATAAAAACATGTTTAAAGCCTGCTACAATAGATGGTTTTGGTGCATACTGCTAATATTACCCTTCATGACAACTGTGAGGGGGTCATTTTTTTTTAAAACTCATCGGTTTCGTTTATATTAAGTCTGTATAATTACGGGCGTGGCCACTTGAGTGACAGCTAGGTGTTGCTGCTCGCCGTCTCGTCACCTCAGCTGATTCCGGCTGATTAGCCGCTGAACTCGGCATATACATTATATTTCAGTTGCCTTTTGGAATTATTTCCTACAATTATCAGATGATATGGCATGCTGTGTGTGCCGTCACGTAATGTGCCTTTTCAGCGGTAGTGTGGAAGGAGGGCTGCTCAGAAATGCTAGATGAAAAGCCAGAGTGGATCGTTTCCGTTCTAAAATGTCATTTAAAAACTAAAGATCTATAGTGTAAATGGGGCCAGAGTGTGTATTTTTCTCAAGCTGATTTGGGCAGGGGCGGAGGATCGCGATGCCGGCTCAGCATCGTGGTGTCAGTCAGCCATCGGCGATGGACGATGGCATTGTCTATCAGCCCAACCCTAGTACTCAAAGCACGCTGCAGTGCATGCCAGAGTGTGTGTATGTGTATGTGTGTATGTGTGTGTGTGTGTGTGTGTGTGTGTGTGTGTGTGGTCATGTGATGTACGTTTTCAGCGGTATAATATGGATGCAGAGCAGATCAGAAACGCTGGGTGAAACGCCAGTCTGGACGCGGATCTTTTTCATTCTAAAACGCTGTTTTAAAGCTAAAACGTATTAGTGTAAACCAGGCCTAATACACCGTTCCCTGTACTCATATCTAATTTAAAATATTATTGACATTAAAATGTGATTTTATCTATAATTCAAAAGCCATTAACATATGAATAATCAACATTATATTACTAGCATTGGCGGGGGGGACAGTGTGCGCAAAATGTATCTGAAGAACGAGGAGAGAGTTCGGGAGAGTTCGGAATATGAGACATATTTTCCTCACGCTTGCATATATATTTTTTTGCTTGTTAGTTTGATTAGTGTTGATTTTTGTATAACACTTGTAGTAACGGTGCTTATCAGTGCGCCTAAATTTTTTAAGTTAGGAGCACCGGTGCTACCAAGCAAAAAGGTTCATTTCGAGCCCTGAGTTAGTCAAGAAATCTGGATGTTGAGTTATATGTACTGATTTTTCATAAAACTGTGATACGTTCAGCAGTCCGGACTATTCGCTGTATATATTGCGATTTATAAAAACAAATTCACCAGGTGAAGCAGCCCGTACCGTCACATATGCTATGGATTTTAAGGAGAAGTGAAAATGTTGCAGTTATGACAGAGTTAAATGTGTTCAGATGAAGAAAAAACCTGACGTAAAATCAATTGATCACGTTAAAATAACAGTTAATGTCTGTATTTTTACACATTTATTTACACGTTTGCAATACTGAGAGCGGGAAAAAATTGATATTGATATTTTTGCGATTTAATCTCTCGATGTTCGGGAGATTATATCACTCGTTTTTGGCCATTAAGAGTCCCGCAAATCCATACAGACTCCCGAAACGTCAGTGAGATTTGGGATGTCTGAATTCCCCGTTTAACAACTTGTGAGATGCGATCCAGCGGTACATCCTTGATAAACTGTGAAACGTGCACTGCTCACTGGAGCGCATGACATTGTGTCCGTCTGTGTGTGTGTGTGTGCGTGTGTGTGGTCACATGATGTGCGTTTTCAGCGGACGGAGGGCTGTTCAGAAATGCTAGGTAAAGCAGGGTGTGAATGCGGATCATTTTCGTTCTAAGATGGCATTTTAATACTAAGATGTATCAGTGTAAACAGGGGCCTGAGTGTGTATTTTTGGCAAGCGGGTTTGCGACGAGGGTGGGGCGGAGGATGGCTGGCTCAGCATCGTGTTGTCTATTGCCCATCGGCGGATGGACTATCAGCTCAACCCTAATGCAGATCAGCCTGTTGTTGGAGACTCTTATAACCAAACTATGACCATATTTAATGTATAATAGGGGCTCTTTAAGGCTCTGTCAGGGATAAGATTGCTGTTCTGTGGTTGGTGTTTGGTTAATAGAATTTCATGGTTTTCTGTATCAGGACCGACTAAAAACAAATCTGATCTACGGCAGGTTTTAAACGTTGTAAGCTACCTCTCATCTGATTGGCTGTGTGTGTCTGTTCCAGCTATACGGTGTCCATCTCCTCCTCAGCGGAGTCTTCGCTCAGAGGTTTTTTGTCGTCTCCGGCTGCTTCCTCGATGTGTGCCAGCATGTCTGCCATCAAAGCTTCCTCCAGCCTCTTCCTCACGTTAAACACCAGATCTTCCTGCTTCCTGTGGAAGAGACCAGAAGCACACGTAAACATCCGCCATGATCTCATGCTGCAAAAACACACACTAAACCTTTCAGGAGTCAAATCGCAAAAATATAAATATCAAATTTTTCCCGCTCTCAGTATTGCCAACGTGTAAATAAATGTGTAAAAATACAGACATTAACTGTTATTTTAACATGATCAATTGATTTTACGTCAGGTTTTTTCTTCATCTGAACACATTTAACTCTGTCATAACTGCAACATTTTCACTCCTCCTTAAAATCCATAGCATATGTGACGGTACGGGCTGCTTCACCTGGTGAATTTGTTTTATAAATCGCAATATATACAGCGAATAGTCCGGACTGCTGAACGTATCACATTTTTATAAAAAATCAGTACATATAACCCAACATCCAGATTTCTTGACTAACTCAGGGCTCGAAATGAACCTTTTTGCTTGGTAGCACCGGTGCTCCTAACTTAAAAAATGTAGGCGGATCAGCCAAAATTTAGTCGCACTTATAAGCACAGTTACTACAAATTTTATACAAACACATTTATTGCATTTAAAATCAACACTAATCAAACTAACAAGCAAAAAAATATATATGCATGCGTGAGGAAAATATCTCTCAACGAAATCCCATAATCACAAGAAAATAGATTTTTATAACAGAACTGAGTGACTAAAGCATACACGGAGCGCTCACCGGCCCTGCACACACTGCTGGACATGAATGAATCTGTTAATGGTATAACTGTGCTGTTCTCACGGGTGCTGTCTGATATTGCACTGATGCTTTTGACACATACTGTACCTTATTATATGCATACGTCATGTTAATAGCAATACTTGTCTTTTCATGAGTAATGATGTTAGTTTACTCAGTGTAAGCCTGTTTGTGATGGTGTACGTGGTGTTAAATTTGACATATAGCTGCCTCTTGCACGGCGGACAGCATCTGGCGATTATATGAAGGATTAAACAGAAGCTCTCGTGCTAGATGTGGCAAACAGTTACCTGAAAATTCCATCCCACAGACTTTTCATAGCGGACTTGAAGCCAGTGGAAGTCTTTTATTCACTCTTGGAAAAGTGTAGATGGTGGATTAACATTCAGCACATGATCACTAGTAAGATGTGTCATTATTTGTAACTTTAGATGTCATGGTTTCTAAAACTAAATCTGTCAGTGTTATCTTCATTCTCATCTTCAGCGCTTCACATTTTCGCGGTAGTAGCTCTCTCTGTCATCCCAAGCCAGAAGGCATTGAGTGAGTGATTGACAGCTGATATTTCAGTGCTAGAGCAGTGGTGGGCCAATAAGAAGAGCGTGAAGGCGGGGACTTGTCTTTGAAGACTTGAAGACTTGTCTTTGTTTACTGCAGCAAGTTGACATGACAACTGTTTTAAACCATTCCCGAGCGCTGCGTTTCGCGTTTCAAGTGCAGAGATGCATTCTGCGTGAATGTCTCCTGAATCCACCCATGTGGTGAACATTTTGCAGTAAAAACTGGTCGCACACAACAATTTAATGCACTTGCACAAATGCTCCCAAATATATTTTGAAGTCGCATAGGTAAAACTTCGGCCGCATATGCGATCAAAATGGTCGCAATTTCGAGCCCTGCTAACTGCATCTCTGTTTAATGTTTATCATCTTTTTTCCTTCATATTTATTTTGTGTTGTTGACGCCGATTTAATTTGATATTAAATTAATATATTGCTCGGTGACCCGCTGCCCCATGGATTTTAGGATTCTAAACAGGTTTCTATACACACACCGGCGCCATATCGCCCAGCCCTATTTGGAGATAGACCAGGGAAAAACAGTGTTATTTACAAGTTTGTCCTCCTGAATTAATAAAAGAAAAAAATAGATTGTGAGAGTTTAGCTGACGGGGTTAACGCAGTGGGCTCTGAACATCGCACTGTGAGTGAATTAAAAAAAGAAAGGCTCCGATGTAAAGGTGTAACATTTTGTAGTGTCTATTTAGGCACACCTCGTAGGAATAAAATAGTTGAGTGATTGTTGTGAGACAACAAAACTAAAGAGCACGGCAAACGGCAGCGTGAGTGGCGAAGCTCGTAAAGCGCATGGCAAAATGTTTTGACACGTTCGGTCATGAAGTTGGCTCAAATCCAGCATCTGATGAAGTCATTCTTCTTCTTTCCCCCACTACATATCAGATGTTGCCTACTCTTCATCACGAGGAACACAAGTAGGAATCATTAATAAGTGTGTGTATTATGTTAAGTGCATTTGAGCATCACATATTATTTGCACATTAATTGAATGGAAATGTTTCTGATTAACGTATGTAAAGTCATCTTCAGATGGCGCCTTTATAGCAATGTGCGTCTAGTCGATCGTTCTGATTACTTTGGGAAAACCGGCGATCGCTGAAAGTTGCGGTTTAATGTTTGGCTGGTCAACTGCATTTTATGGAAACCTTATATACCTGCTAGACATACGGATGAACCCGTCTCATACAGCTGCCATTGCACGGCTGCATGCGTTCACAGCAGACGCGGAAGGCGCGTCAAGCATGAGTGATTTACATGTTAAGTCAATGCAAACACGTGAATAGACATCCTGCGGCGCGATACAAATTGAGCGTTGATAAAAATTGAGCGTTTTGCGCGTTTGACGTGCTTAACGCGGGTTTCGCGCAAATCAATCGAGTTCGAAAATCTGAACTTTAGCGGACATTCGTGCCGCGTTAACCAATCAGGAGATTGCTCTTGTGGGGGCGTGATTGTGACATATCCCCTGTTGTGGGAGTCCCAGAGGAAATCCTCCAGCCAACACCGACAACAGTTCATCAAACTGGGCTTGGCTCAGTCAGAAGCACCGCTGAAAGCCTCCGTCATCCAGGTTAAGTTTCTGGAGGAGTTTATGAGCGCACAGAGCTGGTTGCATCTCTGAAAGGATGTAGTGGACTCAGACACGACCCTAAACGTATCTACTCTGTCCACTGTTATTTTCTACATAAAATTCATGTTAGCCATTTAGCTATGAAGCTAGAGTCACGGGGCAGACAGAGGCCCTGCCCATTACGCGGGCCCGCGTCTGTTCTGAAGTGAATTTGACGCGCAAATGAAGCGGGGTTTGACGCACGAATGAAGCGTGTAAACTCAAATGTTCACGCTGCAATTTACGCGCGAATATCGCGATTTATCTGCGCGTTCCACATCTGGTGTGAACAGCGTCGAAGAAACTTTGTAGTGCGCAATTTAACACAATTGCTTCTAGGAGTTGCCAATGGAAATAAAACAAACACACATAAGAAATGCACGTACGGCAGACATGAAGCTGGCGTGGTCCAATGCACATTCTCACGTTCATTTCATCGTTAGTCAATCCAAACGTGAGCGTGAAACCTGAAAGTGTTTGTGCCTACGCAGCATTGATACGTGAGGCAGATGTTTTTCAACTAGGTCCGCCTGGAAAATGCACGCATGTCATATGTGTGCTCCTTGATCAACATGTGCACAATGCTCCCATATGTGCATCGTGCAAGTCGCGCGCCTACATTGGAAATGACAAACTGACACCCTAAGCTTATTGACACTGTTTCCAAGACGCGCGCTCAGCAGCCACATAGTTATAAAACTACATCACCTCAAACCGAAACTTCATATCGGCTCTTTTTTTTATTATTTTTTTTATCTATATTGACAATGGTGTTTGGTCAATAAATAGCGATAAAGATTTTATAGACAATCCCTAATATATGATGTACCAAAATCACACGAGTGCCAATTTCACACCAGTCACATACATAATGAAGCTTTTCCTCATTAATGCAACAATGTCAAATAAAATTAAATCTATCATGTATTTATGATTTGAGTTTTTACTCTAAATGTCACATCCATATCACTGGAATTGCTCAATGTCAAACCTTTCCAATATCATGTAGCCCTATCCCAGACAGCAGTGTAAAATTCTGTGATAACAACCTCCTGATGTACTTTATCCCTCATTGATTCATTGATTATGGGCCTGTGTGTGTGTGTACCTGATGTCCTCATCGGTCACCATGAAGGATTTACAGAGCGGCTGTGTGGTGTTCAGCCAAACGCCTGGGTTTTTTTCCACAGCGGCTGACAGCTGACCAGTGATGGGGGCCGAGCTGGTGTGCAGAGCGCTGGCCAGAGCCGAAAGAAGAGTCTTATCTGAGTAACCCGGACCCACACCTGCACAAGAGGAAAACGACACTTTAATAAATCGACTTTATTTCTGGTAGAGCAGTACGAGAATTGGAGAATAGCAGACTTTGTCTTTTATTAATTGAGTTCGTTACATTCAGACACATCGCTTATCCGTGCTGCAGTGTTCGCCTAAGTTTAAAATCCTCCAGATTACAGGCAGGACCAATGGTTGGAATAAACAGGGAAAGAGACCTGCTACTGCTATTCACTGTGTCTGCATTCAAAGCCGGGGATTCAGGAGGAGAGAAGTCCTCCTCTTTTATAGTGTTTATATAAACATGATTATACTTATAATGATATAACAAAATGCGGTTATATATTATACGAAAGTATGAATAGCCTATCATAGATGTCAGCACTAAATTGCTCACGGTGCATTTTAACTTCGTAAACTATAAAATCATGTGTCTCCTCACATAAGCCGCATTTCCACTGTCAGGCCAGTGCGAGCCAGGGCTTTTATCGGGCCGGGCCAATTGCCCGGGAGGTTGAGCAGTGAGGCCGAAATCATCTCAGGTTTCCACTGTCGGGCTAGTATCTCGCAGCGAGTCACGCAAACCCCGCCCCCAGATTATCCCCTGAATCAAACGTCACACAACCCGCCCACTTCAGCGGGAAACAGGCAGACAAAGCACACCATATCATTATCACGAGACAATTTAAATTAAAACAACCGAAACAAACAAATGACACGTTACTGTACAGCAGTACACTATATGTCTATACGCACAGGCATGTGTGTTCTCATTCACTATATTCATATACTCACCGACCCACTGTTGTCATTGAACATCGAGGGGTCTTGCCACTAATGGAGGGACCCAGCGTAGTGAGCGCACCATCCATAATATGACACCACAGAAATTCTCCGTTAATAACTCTGTATAAAATGTATTTTATAACATCCTCATTTAGATAGACGCTGTCAAACATTCAGCCCAAATGCTCCAGAGAGACCAGAAACATGACTTTTTTTCTTATAGGCTATATAATACTACATACGTGATTCCCCTTAATTTAAAGATGTTGCTTATACCTTAAGTAAAGGAAAGTGTTCAGTATTTCAGTGCATCAGAGCAAGTAATAAAATATCGCCTATATTTTACCCTTTTTAAATTTTATCACGTCATATAAAAGCTTGTTTGAGGACACAGAACACATTTTGTATTTGCAGTTTTCCCCGATGCGTCTGTAAAGTGGCGCTGCGCAGCTGGATGACAGAAAAAAGGTCACTCGCCCCCAAAATGCTCTGTTTGCACGCTTTGACTAATATCATCGTCTCCAAATACTTAATAAATAACATTTCAAACCCTCTCCGGTGTTTATTGTTTTTAGAAAATATCTAAAATCTTTTTTTCAGACAGGCTTTTGTAAAATGAAAGTTTAATATGGCTTTAAAACAATTTAGGTACTATATACAAATCAAACTGCTATAGCTAGCTTTTGTTAGTTTTATATTGGTTTATTTATTTAATGAGATTTTATTATTTCTGATATTTGTAATTCTTTAAATTATTTCATTATAGCTTAGGCTACTTTATCAAGATATGACACTAATGTTTTGAGCCTACAAAAGTGGACACGTAATTTCTAAAGTTTAATGTCTTTCTGTTGTATTCATATTGTGTGTTTTCTCCAAAATAAATAAAAAAGGAAAAAAGCCGCGCGGCATCAACAGAGCTATGAAGGGAGCGCTCTTTTGCGCGGTCTCACATCCACATGCAGGCATCTAAACACCACAAACACGCCTTTTAAACTTGACAAAAACTCTTGAAAACCTTTACTGTCTGCTGTATATTTAATATGGTGTAAAGATTATTATGCGTTATTGAAACATCAAGGAGGATGCAGCAAAGAATGTCACTTATAAATTAAAACTTCTTTATTATTTCATGCAACACCCTTACATTTAAAAGGGAAACATAAGGGCGATATGCAAAAAGACCCCAGCCTATAAGGCAAGATGTTTTCTTTCCCTTATTTATTAATTTATTAATATGTTTGGCGCATGTACTCGTGTGCGATCGGATAACTGTGCCTGCCTCTTCTTTCACTCCGCCCCGAAGCCCCAGCTGGCCCTCTTTGGCCCAAGGTATTCGGCGGGCCAAATAAGGCCGGCCGCTGGCCCCAAGAAAGCCCCGCTTTGGCCCGATTAGGCCCTGGAAGTGACAGTGGAAACGTGACTGGCCTTGGCTCGCTCGCTTTAGACGTGACAGTGGAAACATGGATATTTTGTATCTGATTTTTTTTATCTTGAGCTGGTGAGCCCACTGACAAAAGCCCTTCTTTCTCCCCTGCACTGCCGGCCATGCCCACTCCTCCCTCTGCTCTCAGAGCTCCACGCATCTCTGAGCACTTTTTGAAAAAAGTCTGAGGGAGACTTGAACCGATAGAGGGGGGTTTCATGGTCCTTTAATGTTAATACATGAAACAAATTTGATAAATAATAATAAATAATAAATACAAAGCATTACTGATTTAGATTTTCAGTTAAATGCATCTGTGACTGGTGTGCATGAGAGATGCTCACCTTGCAGCCCTTTGGGCAGATCCATGGTCTTGACCAGCTCCTCCGCGATATCAAACGCATTGAGTCCACTCAGCTTCTTCTCCCAGAACAACTGTGAAGAAAACAAGTCAAAGACATCATCATACTGCAAAAAAAAACAACCTGTAAGTAATAATCACATTTGTGATAGAGCAAAAGCTGCGATTGTCTTGCACATCATATCGAGGAGAGTAAATGTCTCTTTCAGGATTGAGTCAAACAGAAGAACCAAATGTGGCTGGCGAAATAAGTATTGAACACATTGGAAATATTATTCATAAAGGAGCTGTTGACATGGAATTGAAGCGGATTTTGGTAAAAACCTAAACAATAAAAATAAAACAAAACAAATTTGTTAAATGAGTTCAGTGAAAGAGCACAAGGAGAAACTACTGAACGGTGTTTAATACTTCATATAAAACACTTTTTTTGGTGCAGCAGCTTAAAAGCCGCATCTCAAATGGAGAATGAAGCCTCATGTATTGCTCAGGTGTGAGTTTCTCACAGGCTTCAACAGAGTGTCTAAGGGCGTACTCACACTATGCTATCCGTACCGTGCTCAGGCCCGTTTCCCGGATCGTTTGAGAAGTGTGAGTGCGCTGAATCGGGCTCAAGCATGGCCCTGGCCCGGTTGGAAGAGGTGTGCCTGGCACGGTACGCTTGTGTGTGAGTGCAAAACGCGCCAAAGACCAAAACTGAAAGCGAGACTTGACTTTTAAGGGGCTGTTTCATATGGATTTATTAATCATTCTTACTGTTCAGTGAACGCAAACTGCCGTAGTTTATTAAAGACGAGAACTCCTCACAGCATGACAGCTGCACCTTCAGCAGACCTCCTCATTCCTGCAGCAAGAGGTCTTTATGATTGTTTATGAGCGCCAAAAGTGGCGGATCTGTTCGGCGAAATATCTGACTGCGTGTCACCGCATCCCTAAGGACTGTTTGGCGAAATATTTGACGGCATATCAAACGACTGAAACGATATAACTAGAGAAATCTCCTCTGTGCTGAGTGAGAGAGCGCTTCTCCCTGAAGAGCGCAGCAGCGATGACGTAAGTGTGCCGAGGCAAATTTGTGGTGTGAGTGCTGGCCGTCGGGGGAGACGGGAGGGGGGACAAGCGTGCTTTGGCCCGGTTCGAGGCAACTGTACCTAGTGTGAGTACGGCCTAAATCTTGATGGTTCTGTGGGTCTCGTCTATCAAATCTGAGCTTTATTCTGTATTCTCTATTGGATTGGGGTCAGGTGATTGGCTGGGCCATTCTACAGCTTGATTGTCTTTCTCTGAAAGCATCTGAGAGTCTCCTTGGCTGTGTTTTGGATCATTGTCTTGCTGAAATGTCCACCCTGGTTTCCTCTTCATCCTCCTGCTAATGTAGATGTTGGACTGAAGCAGCTGATATTCATCTACACTGAGGAAGGGCAGAGTGTTGCTGAAGAACTACTGAGAGATTTCAGCTGCTGTCTGGGCTTTCACTGCCCAACTACACCTCCCTTTCTTCATGTGCTCAAATTTTTTTTTCTGCGTTGTTTCATTTTATTACGCATAACTTAATTTGGGTTCAGGAAATGTGCTAAATGTTATGGAGGGGTGAAGGGTGAGTACATGATGATAAAATCTACTGTTTTTTCAGTTCTTCCATCAAGCGATACAGCAGACATGGGTGTGAGATATGGATCCGGATTCACCTGTCTGGGCTGCTCAACAGCTTTCTGGGGGTCCGTCTTGACTTTATTACTGGGGTGATTGGTGACTTTAGTGACGGGCTGTTTAAAGATGGACGCCGTCTGTCGAACTGGCAGAGACGTGTTCAGATCCGGTTTACCCTGCAGAGAAACACACACATTTTCTATTAAAACAAATCACCAACAGATCAAATATTACCAGTGTCTCCCAACCCTAAATGACTATATAGATGCAACTATTGAAAATCATACAAATGCACACATACAAATTCACTTCTGTAGTCAACCTAAAGAAGGATATATTCCTAGGAAAATGGAGGAAATGGGCTGAAAATATCTCAGATAGAAGCTCTGATTCTGTTGCTGTAAATAAGTAGAAGATGCTCAACCATGGTTTCCGCTACAGTCATTCTTCCATGGCCACCCCAAAATTCATCCTGCCACGGCTACATTACAGCTTCCCATACAAAACATTATATATTTTTTTATTAGCAAGTAATAATCGCATCAAAAGGTATTAAAAGGTAAGTGAATTATAACAGCGTGAACTTTTCTGTATTCGTAGTA